>NW_024871196.1:975000-1033821 GCF_019054845.1 Dipodomys spectabilis | reverse complement strand
ACCCTTCCCCTCAAGGGACAGGATTTGCATATTACTCACACACACACACACACACACACATATCCTCCTGTATACTTTAAATCATCTCCAGCTTACTTGTAATATCTAATCCAATGCGAATGGTATGGAAATTGCTGTCATGTTGCATTGTTTGGGAATAGCGGCGAGAGTCTGTATATGTTCCACACAGATGTCACATTTTGCCAACCTCTGGATGAGAGCTGATGAGGTATGGACTCAGAGCAGAGATAGGAAGAATCAGACATATTGGAGGCATCTGGGTGACGTGGGTGAGGGCACCACGGAGACGCTGCCAGGTTTCTCCAGGAGAGGCAGGTTGTGCTCTCCAGTGTGAGAGGGCAGAGGCAGGGTTCAGGCATTCAGGCAACTGCTGTGCACATGGCAGCGTGGAAGCTAGGTCCCAGCAGGTTTGCAAGCTTCCTTCTCCCAGGCTGTGTGCCAGGCTTGGCATGGAATCCACAACCCAGCCAGGGCCTCCTGCTTTCAGGCACTCTATCTAAACAAAACTTCCTACTTGTGTGGTTGAAATGCAACCAGGACTACCTCAAGAACACGACTCAGGAAGAAGAAGAAGAAGAAGGAGGAGGAGGAGGAGGAGGAGCAGCAGCAGCAGCAGCAGCAGCAGCAGCTGGGCGCCAGTGGCTCACACCTATAATCCTAGCTACTCAGGAGGCTGAGATCTGAGGATCATGGTTCAAAGCCAGCCCAGACAGGAAAGTCTGTGAGACTCTTATCTCCAATAAAACACTCAAAAACTGGAAGTGGCACTGTGGCTCAAGCGGTAGAGAACTGAAGAGCGCAAGGACAGTGTCCAGGCCCAGAGTTCAAGCTCCACGACCGACCAAAAAAAAAAAATATCACCCCATTTTCCTCACCAATATGGTTGCCTTCCTATTCATGGTGCCTGGAGTCCTAGGTCCCTTCCCTGGGGTGCCGGAGTCATTCATTCGAAAAGCCATCATGAATATGTTGGTGCCAAATCAGAATTTCAGAGTGGCTGATGTGAGTACAAATAATAACTGCTCAATAAATGATAATGATGGTGACGGTGACAGTGATGATGGTGGTGATGATGACAATATAGGCGATGTTAAAAAAAAATCGATCTCCAGAAATACAACAAATCAAAGAAAGGTTGGACAAATGGGATTGCATGGAATTGCAGAGCTTCTGCATGGCAAAGGACATAGTTAGCAAGATCAATAGAAAGCCCATGGATTGGGAGAAGATCTTCACCAGCCATACAACGGACAAGAGTTTCATATCTAAAATATACCTGGAAATCAAAAAATTAAATCCCCCAACAACAAATCCTCAAAGAAACAACTACCCAATAAATAAGTGGGCTAAAGACTTAAAGAGAAACTTCTCTGAAGAGGAAAGAAGGATGGCCAATAGACATGTGAAGAAATGCTCAACCTCTCTAGCCATAAAAGAAATGCAAATCAAAACAACACTGAGATACCACCTCACTCCAGTTAGAATGCCAAAAATCAAGAACTCTAACAACAACAGATTGCTGGAGGGGATGTGGACAGAAGGGAACCCTACTGCATTGTTGGTGGGAGTGTAAACTTGTTCATCCACTTTGGAAAGTAGTATGGAAGTTCCTCAGATGATTCCACATAGAGCTTCCCTATGACCCAGCAATCCCACTTTTGGGCATTTACCCAAATGATCACAAGCAAGACTATACTAAAGCTACCAGCACGACTATGTTTATTGCAGCCTTATTTACTATAGCTAAGATATGGAACCAACCCAGATGCCCCTCAGTAGATGAATGGATCAAGAAAATGTGGTATATATACACAATGGAATTCTATGCCTCCATCAGAAAGAATGACATTGCCCTATTTGTTAGGAAATGGAAAGGCTTGGAAAAAATTATATTAAGTGAAGTAAGCCAGGCCCAAAGAAACATAGTTCCCATGGTTTCCCTTATTTGCAATAACCAGTGTATGTCTGAGTCAAGCAGAAAAGGTCAGATAAGATGATGTTAGGGAAATGAACCCCAAGATAAGTATTCAAATGTTTTTTTTTTCTTTCATGCGATTGTTTCTAACGCATTTATAAGATTATTTCTTTGTTGCTTTGTATGTCCCTCCCCCAAAGTATAACCCCTGCTTTCACTGTATTTGATGTCGGTATAATTTGTGGAGGGGAAGGGAAAAAACAAATCGTTTAAATAGGGATACAGATGGACCCATTGCAACAGTGAGATGTACAAGTCATTATGTGGAAAAACAAACTTTAAAACTTTGGTGGGGGAGGGTGGGAGGATTGGGTAGGGGGTTTGGGGTGGGGGGAGGGGTATGGGAAGGGATGGTAAGGGGAAACAATGGAGGCAACAATGCTTGATAAGAAATGTACTGTACATTATTTTCACAATAAAAAAAAATCGGTCTCACGAGATGAGGAATGAAACCAAGATGCAGCCATAGTCTTGGGGTACTTCAGGAATGATTTGGGCAGCTGTCGGACATGGAAAGCCATGAGAGTAGAGTGATAGACCGTGACATGTCCACTTGCTGACGCCATCTAATCACAGCTGTAACTCAAATTGGCCCCAGAGATATCACAGCATACAGAGCCAGAGGAATCCCCACTACGTTTCCTTCTCTCCTTGATGCCAGAGACAAAGGAGGCCACAGTGCACAGTGCCTCCGGGATGTGAATCCTGGATGAACTCTCCACCCTGTCTCCACAGAAGAAGGCATTTAGATGCTACTCACATGCCTCCACACAATGAGGAAATGAAGAGCCAGGTATACAGGAGGATGTGTGTGTGTGTGTGTGTGTGTGTGTGTGTGTGTGTGTGTGTGTGTGTGTGTAAGTAATATGCAAATCCTGTCCCTTGAGGGGAGGGGTCAGGAGCATTATTGAATATTATTACATTTCTTTATACATTAACATATACCTGCAATCCAAGAACTCAGAAAGGAAAGGCAGGAGGATTTCAGATTCAAGGGTAGCCCTGGCTACAGAGCAAAATCTTGTCTGAAAAAGTCCAAAGGAAAAAGGAAATAGAGAGCAAAGAAATGCCTAATTCTACGTAATCCAACTCAACGAAAGACTGGCTATCCATTGATAACACTGGTGAGAGAATGAAGAGCACAAAAATAAGGGAGGCCCCATTTCTTACAGAAAGAAAGAAGGATGCAAATTCTGTGCTCCATGGAACCCTGGCAGGAATGTTCTAGTACTTTCTTTCAGTGGACACATTGGCTACATGGCGAGCCCAATCAGGGCATCCATCTTGCTCAGCCCTGCCTCTGGCCAGTTCCTCTGACCCATGTCAGCCTTCTAGACTCTGGGAAGTTACCTTGCTTTGCTTAAATCCTCTTTATCCATCTTGGGATTTTAGAGGTAAGCAGTCCTGAACCAAGGAGCTTCAGTCCCCCTCTCCTAGAAGAATGACCATCTACAGCAAATACAATGATGTCCATAAAGCGAATGGCCCACAATAATCAGCACTGAAGAGCAGCGATTCTCTCATGTCATAATCCTTGGGCATCTCTAGCAATAATAGAAATCACTGGGCTGAATATTATTGAGACACCAGGAGGTACATTGGCCCATGCCTGTAATCCCAGCTACTCTAGAGGTGGAGATTTAGGAGGATGGCAGTTCAAGCCCAACCTGATCAAAACATTAGTGAGACCCCCGCCCCCATCTCAAAGAACTAGCCTGATGTGGTAGCACATTGCCCGTAATCCCAACTATGGAGGAAGAGATCACTGCCCAAAACCAGGCAAAGCCAAAATCACCCTAGCAAAAGTGAGCTCTAAGTTATGGTTCAAGTGGTTAATTTGCTACTTAGGCCCATACATCAATGCAATGCACATGCACTCACACACACACACACACACACACACACACACACCACACACACACACACACACACATTTGAATAAGAAACCCACAAAAATCATGAGTTTGCTGAGTAGGCAGCTTCATTTTTGTTGTTGCTAGCAACATACCTATCAGGTCAAGAGAGTTTACCATCCCTTGTGTATATTGTAATTACACGTGTAGTATTTAAATATCATAGTTATTTTTAATGCTGCTGCGACACTTTACCGCCAGTTCAGCAGATTCAAATAACAAGACCGTATTACTGCCGAGCTTCTATAGGCTATGAGTGCAGCATGGCTCTGACTGTACTAAAACTGTCCTGACTGTACTGGCTCTAAGGAAGAATTCAATTCCAAGCCCATTCTGGCCATTGGATAAACACATCCAGTGGCTATGGGTCTTGGACAGGGCTCCCGCTTCTTGCTGGCTGGGAGGGAGGCTGTCTTTCTTGGGTCCTTGTCCGTGGCTCCTATATCTCACAGCCAGCAATGACGCATCAAATCCTTCTGGTGCCTGGGACGCATCTGATCTCGTCTTTGCCACAGCGCTTCTGATTCCTCTTTCTTTGCATTACTCTGACTTCAGCCAGAGAAAATTCTCTGCTTTCAAAAGACTTGTGTTATCAGACTGGGCCCACATGGATAAGCCATGATAATCTCCCTATTTTAGGAGCCATAATCTTAATTACATATTCAAAGCCCCTCTGCCATGTAACTCAACCTATTCATCCAGTAGTTCCAGGCACTGGGGCGTGAATGTGTTTGAGGACATCATTCAGGCCACCACTGGTGCTAAATGGCTTCGACAATCCATGATAGAATAACTACATTGTCAGCATATGTCACAAGCAAGAGTCTCAGCCTTGGGGTTTGGTGTAGGGACAGATCCCTAGACCCTGAGGAAAACTTCCAGGATGCCATCGTTAAAGAGCCAGACTAGCAGATAAGTGAAGCAGGCAGAACTTCCAAACCAAGGCATCTAGACTGAAAACAGCTCCTCGCCAAAGACCCCACGAGTGTGTGGTTCATGCTCAGGTAGAGGCCAGCTAGTTGGCTCCCAAGGTAAGAGCAGCTTGGAGCAAGATTAGAGCTGAACTCCCAAATGAGGAGCTGTAAGCATCGCCTGAATAAGAACAGAGTCCTGTCAACCCATGAGCTGCCATGTGGTGCTTCCAATTAAACAAATTTGGGGTTGAATGGAGAGAACTAGGGAAGTCTTCATTAGCCCTGGTCTTGCCAGCTCCCAGTAGGGTTTGGGGCAGAGAGAAGTGGCATAATTCACCAACAGCCCTATCGCAGCAATACTGGCCCCCAGATGTCCAGGTGGAGAGGAATCTTCTAGTTAGCTGAGGAAGGTGCCCCTTCATATTTGTGTCTCTGATGCGTGAGTGTGAGTGTGTGTGTGTGTGTGTGTGTGTGTGTGTGTGTGTGTGTGTGTGTGTCCTTTCAGCCCTGGACCTAATAAGATGCTAATTACATGGCTACCCATTATAAATTTGAAAAATGTCTACCAACCAATGGAAATATGAAAAGCAACATACTCCTTAGATGTAATTCTTTGGGGGTACATCACTCATGACAGTGACAGATGGATTGAAGAGGTGATAGAGAGACCCGCACACACATACACACCCAGGCTGCACAGAACGCAATTCAAATGAAATCTTATTAGCACCTTCTCCCTGTGCACCTCAGGGGAGAGGATTACTTTGGCTCCCAAATGCATCAGCTTTTGTCCAGGTCCACCCTGTCTGTCCCCACTCCCTCCTGCCCCACCCCTCTTCTGCTGGCTGGCTCACAGCTTGAGCTTGTGTCAATCTGATGCGTTAGGGGTGGCCACGTTAAACTGTTGCTGTCCATGAGAGCACTTCCACTAAGGCCAGCATTTGAATCTGAGGACTCAAAAAGTATTTCCTTCCTTGCCAGAGAGCAAGGGCACCATATAATCTTTGAGGGGCTAAAAAGAATAAACAAGGTGAGTGCCAATAGTGGTAGCACAAAATGATAATGCCAGAAACTCAGGAAGCTGAGGCAGGAAGATCACTTTAGTACTGGAGCCTAACCTGAACAACACTGCAAAACCCAGGAGGGAGAGAGAGAGACAGAGACAGAGAGACAGAGGGAGACAGAGACAGAGAAACAGAAAGACAGAGAATCAGAGACAGAGAGACAGAGAAAGACAGAGAGGAGAGGAGAGAGGAGAGAGAGGGGGAAACAGAGGGAGAGGGGAGAGAGAGGGAGAGAGAGTAAGAGAGGGAGAGGGAGAGAGAGGGAAAGAAGAAAGGAAGGAAGGAAGGAAGGAAGGAAGGAAGGAAGGAAGGAAGGAAGGAAGGAAAGTTGGAAGGAAGGAAGGACAGAGAAAGAGAAAGTGAGAAAGTGAGAGAGGGAGGGAGGGAGGGAGGGAGGGAGGCAGGGAGGGAGGGAGGGAGGCAGGGAGGGAGGGAGGGAGGGAGGGAGGGAGGGAGGGAGGGAGGGAGGCAGGGAGGGAGGGAGGGAGGGAGGGAGGCGGGGAGGGAGGGAGGCAGGGAGGGAGGGAGGGAGGGAGGCAGGGAGGGAGGGAGGGAGGGAGGGAGGGAGGCAGGGAGGGAGGGAGGGAGGGAGGGAGGCAGGGAGGGAGGGAGGGAGGGAGGGAGGGAGGGAGGGAGGGAGGCAGGGAGGGAGGGAGGGAGGGAGGGAGGGAGGGAGGCAGGGAGGGAGGGAGGGAGGGAGGGAGGGAGGGAGGGAGGGAGGCAGGGAGGGAGGGAGGGAGGGAGGGAGGGAGGGAGGGAGGCAGGGAGGGAGGGAGGGAGGGAGGGAGGCAGGGAGGGAGGGAGGGAGGGAGGGAGGGAGGGAGGGAGGCAGGGAGGGAGGGAGGGAGGGAGGGAGGGAGGGAGGCAGGGAGGGAGGGAGGGAGGGAGGGAGGCAGGGAGGGAGGGAGGGAGGGAGGGAGGGAGGGAGGGAGGCAGGGAGGGAGGGAGGCAGGGAGGGAGGGAGGGAGGGAGGGAGGGAGGCAGGGAGGGAGGGAGGGAGGGAGGGAGGCAGGGAGGGAGGGAGGGAGGGAGGGAGGGAGGCAGGGAGGGAGGGAGGGAGGGAGGGAGGGAGGGAGGGAGGCAGGGAGGGAGGGAGGGAGGGAGGGAGGCAGGGAGGGAGGCAGGGAGGCAGGGAGGGAGGGAGGGAGGGAGGGAGGGAGGCAGGGAGGGAGGGAGGGAGGGAGGGAGGCAGGGAGGGAGGCAGGGAGGGAGGGAGGGAGGGAGGGAGGGAGGGAGGGAGGCAGGGAGGGAGGGAGGGAGGGAGGCAGGGAGGGAGGGAGGGAGGGAGGGAGGCAGGGAGGCAGGGAGGGAGGGAGGGAGGGAGGGAGGGAGGGAGGGAGGCAGGGAGGGAGGGAGGGAGGGAGGGAGGCAGGGAGGGAGGCAGGGAGGGAGGGAGGGAGGCAGGGAGGGAGGGAGGGAGGCAGGGAGGGAGGGAGGGAGGGAGGGAGGGAGGGAGGCAGGGAGGCAGGGAGGGAGGGAGGGAGGGAGGGAGGCAGGGAGGGAGGGAGGGAGGGAGGGAGGGAGGCAGGGAGGCAGGGAGGGAGGCAGGGAGGGAGGGAGGGAGGGAGGGAGGGAGGCAGGGAGGGAGGGAGGGAGGGAGGCAGGGAGGGAGGGAGGGAGGGAGGGAGGCAGGGAGGGAGGCAGGGAGGGAGGGAGGCAGGGAGGGAGGGAGGCAGGGAGGGAGGGAGGCAGGGAGGGAGGGAGGGAGGGAGGCAGGGAGGGAGGGAGGGAGGGAGGGAGGCAGGGAGGGAGGCAGGGAGGGAGGGAGGCAGGGAGGGAGGGAGGCAGGGAGGGAGGGAGGGAGGGAGGGAGGCAGGGAGGGAGGGAGGGAGGGAGGGAGGCAGGGAGGGAGGGAGGGAGGGAGGGAGGGAGGGAGGCAGGGAGGGAGGGAGGCAGGGAGGGAGGGAGGCAGGGAGGGAGGGAGGGAGGGAGGGAGGGAGGGAGGCAGGGAGGGAGGGAGGCAGGGAGGGAGGGAGGGAGGGAGGGAGGGAGGCAGGGAGGGAGGGAGGGAGGGAGGGAGGCAGGGAGGGAGGGAGGGAGGGAGGGAGGGAGGGAGGCAGGGAGGGAGGCAGGGAGGGAGGGAGGGAGGGAGGGAGGCAGGGAGGGAGGGAGGGAGGGAGGGAGGGAGGGAGGGAGGGAGGCAGGGAGGGAGGGAGGGAGGGAGGGAGGGAGGCAGGGAGGGAGGGAGGGAGGCATTAGCTCTCTCCCGCCCTTGCACTGTGACTTTCACCCCAGCTCCTCTGGTTATCCCATTATTGGACTCTGAGTGAAATTAACCTCTGACCTCCCATGCCTCAGGATGCCTCAGCCTCCATAATGGAATGACTGGATCTGTCTTAAGTCTCTTCCTGCAAAAATGCTGTGGTGGTTCAGTTTCTCTGAAGAACGTTGGTGAATACGCGCTGGTTCTATGTCTCAGGAAACAGTGTCTCTGCGTGTAGATTTGCCCGAGCCAGAGGGTGATGTCCCCACAGTGTGGTATGCCCTGCCCTCCAAGATGCCCTCAGAACCTAAAGTAAGGTGCACTTAGCATCATTTCAAGAGTCAAGTGTGGCTCTTATTATTACCCAGGTCCATCAGCCTTTCTTGTGACGTCCCTTAAAGTGAAGAAATACAAGAGCTAGAGGTGAAAAGAAATGCAGCTCAAAGACCTATGGAAGCCAGCCACACCGGAAAAGCTCTCCATGCAGCTTTCTCCAAGAGATGATCCCATCTTGTGGTGTGTTGGGTGGGTCTGTTACTCTGCCATTGAAGCCTCTGCCGGGAGTTTGCTGTGTGTCCTCTGAAAGAGCACAGCTCCTCTCTGGAACTCAGTGTCTTCAACAGTCAACAGAAGGGCTTGAATCAGGGAGGTCCTCTTTCAACTCAGTCCACATCGAAGCTCAACACGCTCTTTCCCCCCCTTCCTCACTCCTTGACATGACTGATCTATGGAAAGGCCCAGGAAAATCAGCATGCTTTACATCAAGTCTCATAAATAGCACCCTTCAGCAAAGACACCCACCAGTCTGTTCTAATCCCTGTGACATTTTTCCAACATAGTTTATACAATCATCTTATTGAGGTGATGAACCACCATAGTATAGAGTATCTAATACTTCTACATCCAAATGGACTGCAAGACCCTTGAGGGCAATGGGGTGTTCCCATCCCCACAGCACCTCCCCGAGAGCTGGACTGCAGTTCTCCAAACTCATCAGGACGGGAAACACAGGTGCCAGGGCTCATTCCAGACAGAGCATATATAATCGAGAAGTAGAAAACTGCTTTCCAAAGCTGGATTCTGATTGGAAACCAGCATTAGAAACCTGTGGTTATGCCAAGTTGACAGTAGGCACACAATCTGTTGAATGCATATTCCAATCCAGACACCTGGTAGACCCAATTCGAGAACAAAAGAGAAATTCTCCGCCTAGAAGATGTTAGAAACGATGTTGCTATCCAGCCCAGGGAATCCAAGCTTCATCTTCTATCTCCCTGGCTTCTTAACCAGGTTAATGTTTCTAGAATGATTGATTGCATTTGCCCTTCAGGATAATAATTGTTACTTCTGGAGTGACAAGCACACCAAATTAAGAGCAAGATAGAGCCAAATCCCACCACTAGCTTTTGGTACAGAGAGAGGGATATTAGCTATTAAAGCCCAAGCATAGGAAGATTTGTACCCTTGGTCAATTACAGCTTGCTTATGTCGGATGCAGGCGCCTGGTGGATGGGGGGAGGGGTGGGGTGTAGAAGGCAGAGAGGAAAAACGGGAAAAGAGAGAATTCTTTTGTACTTTCTGCTAATCTCCTGCTTTTCCCAAGCATGCCCTGGGGAGAGGTGCCTTCCTTGGCACTTAGCTCCTTTGGCCTGCTAATATTGATCATAGTTCCCTTCATCTAGACTGAGGCTCACAGCTCATGCTACAGGGGAGAGATACGATGAGGCGGCCACCAGCTACTTGAGCTCTGTTCTCTCCTAGTGTCAGGCACGTGATTGTTCCACAAAGAAAAAAACAAAACAGGAAATGCAGCTACGAGCTGTAGGGACTGGGATGAGCCCTCCCCAGTAGGGGAGGGAGGGAGGGAGGGAGGGAGGGAGGGGACCTATTCCCTGGGGATTGAGGCATTTATATCAGGGGAGGGAGCTATGGCTGCCAGGGTAGCTAGTCTGCACATTGGGAAGAGTCACGGCTGAAGAGCGCAAGGCCCAGAGATCAAGTCCCACAACTGACCAAAAAAAAAAAAAAAAATCAGTAGCTCTCCAACATTCATATACATCAGAATCACTAAGACAGTCTGTTAAAAACTCGATTCCTAACCCAGCTTAGTGACGCCTATCTATCATACCAGCTACTCTAGAGGTAGAAGCAGGAGAATCATGAATGTGAAGCTAGACCAAGCAAAGTGGCTCACGCGAAAGTGTGCTTGCCTAATATGACTTGGGAGTCACTCCCAGTACCACTAAAACATTTTCAGATTCCTAGGTGCCACCCACAGAGGGATTTACACTAGCTCCAGTCTTAACTGAAGCCCTGGAGATCCTTCGGTGGGGAGAAGCTGTCTTTTATCCATCATTAGAAAACATCACAAGCCCGTTGCTATTCAGGAGGCTGAGATCTGAGGATGGCAGTTTGAAACCAGTCTAGGCAGAAAATGCCATGAGACTCTTATCTCCAATTAGCCACCAGAAAACCTGAAGTAGAGCAATGGCTCAAAGTGGTAGATTGCTAGCCTTGAGGGTAAAAGCTCAAGGCCCTGAGTTCGAGCCCCATGAGTAACAATAATAATAATAGTAATAATAATAATAATGAAGAAAATATCACAAAGCTCACAAGTGGCCTCTTCTTGGACCCTGGGTCATAACATTGGGAGAGTGGGTCACCAGCAGGCCAAGTTGCCCTAGAATCTTAGTCTGTAGTTTAGCCTACACTGGCAGGAGTTGTGTTTTTGTTCCGAAATGGTTGGCTAGCCAGGACTAACCCATGGGGACACTCTGCCCTGGGTGTGTGTCAGGAAGATGGCTGACACCTGAGCACGCACTGAAAATGTGACCAGATTAGATTCCTCACCCCCCCCCCGCCCCCGCCACAGAGCTGGACGACTCACATTTCCAGATACGGGGGAGGCCACATGGGGACAAAGCTTCAGATGACCTACCTGTCATCAGCCGTGTGCTACTTCGAACCCTGCCTTGAAGACAGCAAAAGTCAGGGACGGGGGAGGAGGGAGGAGGGGAATGTGTACGCATGCAGATCTATGTTCAGGAGCATAGGCCTAAGGCATGTACTGGGGAACGCAGGAGCAGTGGGTACCACTGGATGCGCACACACAGGTTCTCTGGAGATGTTTACTTTATCCTCTTTGCTGAAGGTAAATTCCTTTTACTTTGTAAGTGTGATGTGGGCATCTCCACTGTATTAAGCCATGAGAGGTGCAAAGGCCCTAAATTAGTGTTCTCTAGAGAAACTAAGAAATCAGCTATAAAGATATGGATACAGGTAGATAAATATAGGTAGATGATTTTATACTCACACACATACACATACATATACGTATACATAGCCATGGGGATTTTTTCAAGTTGGGTCGTACAATCAAAGGCTGGATAATTCTGATGGACATCGGCAGAGAACCCCATAGCTGCTCAGAGGAAGAAGCTGGGAAACAATGAGGCAGCCCCAGCCAGAGGCTGAGGGCCTGCAAGCTTCATGGAGTGTGTGTCTGCTCTGAGAGACTGAGGAAGCTTCATGGAGTGGCGTCCAGGGGCCGTGGAAGCAGCAAAGGGCTGCACTTGCTCAGGAGGAATGAACGTGCCGGCTTGCTCGCCTTCCATGTTCACTCCATCTCACCGCCCCTGGCCCCCGCCCCCCAGGACAGAGCTGCCCTCACGGAGGGACCCTCTCCCCTCCCCATTCCTGCCCCCACATGTCCCTTGCCTCTGGAAATGCCCCCCACCACCACCACCACACACACACCCTGGAAGTGAGCTTTACTAATGTCTCAGACTTCTTTAGATCTAATCAGGTTGACAATCAAGATGAACTATCACAGATCTTGATACTGTCAGAACAGAACCTATATACTTGGTAGAGAATTTTGCCGAGAGGGCTGCATTCACTGTTTCTAATTCATCTCCAATCTATTTTACTCCATTCCCAACCATTCTGTCTCATCCAGAACCCAATTTTCCCACATAGCCAGTCTTTATTGGCCTTGTGCTAGGCTAGGTGTGCAGGTATACCAAAGTAACAGAATAACGAGTTAAGGACCCAAGGTCATCATGCATAAAACCAAGAGGAGAAAATAATGAGACAAATTTTGTGATGCCAAAAATAACACAAGGATCTTCTCTATCCACAATTCTCCAATTAGTATAATGAATAGTCCCTTCAAAGGAAAAAAAAGTTTCAGGAACCTTCTAGTTTGTCTTATTTTTTTATCATGTCATTTCAGTATATGTAAACAATACTTAATACACTGTTTGGCTGACACCAAATTAGCAGTTTGGAGATTATAATAGAAAAAGCCTCAGGTCTGGCTCATTCTTTAATCATCTTTGTAGTTTGTCTTTTAATAATAATTCAGGGAAGGCTTGTTTACATAAGTGTGCTATTTAAAATTATATTAATGGTTTCAAGGCTTTGTCGGAACAATCAGGCCTCATACTTAACCGAAATTTAGCAGTATTCAATTCTCTAATGCCTATTCAGTGCTCCACCATCTGATAACATTGGAAGATTCATTCTGTTCAAGACAAGATTAACATTCTGACACTTTTGAATCTATATCAGATTTGATCTTGTCATTGGCTGCATTAAGAGAGAAGAAATGCGTCATTGGAAACGTATTGCTATTACTTCATTTTTCCTTGGTGGGGAAGCAGTTCTCATGCAGCCCCAACTGTGATTCTCCTATCCCAACTGCCAGTGTTGTGATTAAAGGTGTGCACCACATGCCTAGACACTGTATTTATTTCAAATTGCAAAACACAGTTGGGTTACACATATCTGGTTCTATGCAAAACAGCATAGAAGTGGTACGGGCTCTTTGGTGTTCAGTAAGCCTGGATTACTACAAACTCCAAGATGGCAAAGCTCTCCCATTTCATCTCAGTGTCGGCAGCTACAAAGCTTCATTCACAACAGCTGCTGGGATTTCACTGGGCTTGCACTTAGTACAAATGGGGTTAGATACAAATGGGTAGCTCTGAGCACTAAAATATTATGATGAGCTTAAAGAATGACTATTCAGCCGGGTGCCTATGGCTCACGCCTGTCATCCTAGCTACTCAGGAGGCTGAGATCTGAGGATCACGGTTCAAAGCCAGCCCAGGCAGGAAACGTAGCGAGACTCTTATCTCCCATAAACCACTTAGAAAACCAGAAGTAGCACAGTGGCTCAAGTGGTAGAGCGCTAGCCTTGAGCTAAAGAGCTGAGGGACAGCGTTCAGGCCCAGAATTCAAGCCCCATGACTGACCCAAAAAAAAAAGAATGACTATTCAGAAGATCTTAGATTAACACTTAGATTTTCACTGACATGGTATCATTTTATATGTGTATGTGTGTGTGTGGAATACTACAATAATCCCTCTGTATAGTTAACATACACTAAAATAATGAAATGAATGGCAGGCATGTCAAACACACTGTGTAGGGAAGTAAGTACCAGCGGGAGGGTGAATGGGATTAACTTTATATTCAGATAACTTTATACTCTTGTATACAAAGAGGACAATGAAAATGGGCAGACAATTATTGAGGTGGAAAGAGGAATGAGGGTGAGGAAGGGGGTGAATTTGATCACGGTACATGGTGTGCATGCATAGAAACACCATAATAAAACCTCTGTGTGCAACTAGTACACACTACTAAAAAATGTTAAAAGTGTTCTTGTTAACAACTCTTTAGGTGTGGAGATGTACTTGTCACGCTCCATTCAGAGCTTCTACTTCCCCCATTTCTCCATCAGGACATACAGAATTAGGTCGGTTAAAGAATGAACTCAAAGCCAGGCCCTAGTGGCTCACGCCTATCATCCTAGCTACTCAAAAGGCTGAGATCTGAGGACCACAATTCGATGCCAGCCCAGGCAGGAAAGTCTGTGAGACTCAGCTCCAATTAACCACCAGAAAACTGAAAGTGGCACTGTGGCTTAAAGTGGTAGAGTGCTAGCCTTGAGCTGAAGAGCTCAGGGACAGCGCCTAGGCTCTGAGTTCACCACCACCACCATCAACAACAAAAACAATAAACTTAGTGTCCAAGGGGAAAAGATAAATAAACTGAACACTAGATAAACAGGACTTCCTCTGATTCCAAAGAAAGAGCAAAGAAAACATGCCTACCTCCACCAGGCTCCCTGGGCAGGCTCCCTCGCCTGGAGCCCTAGTTCAGCTCAATGTAGCGTCTCCCAGCCTGGAATCTCCAATTACCCTTGGAGAATACCAACTACTCAAGGTGATCTCCATACTCACCACCACCTGATCTTCCCATTAGACAACTTCCCCAGTTCTACATCACTGAGACAGGAAGAGGATCCCAGAGGTTCATAGACAATTGTTGATGACAATAGCTGTGGCCTGAACTAGTGGATCCCCTCCAAAACTCACCTTGAAACTGAATTTCTGTAGCAATAGTAGCTAGGAGGTCATGATGAGGCCTTTACGGGTGAATTAGTTCCTGTTAAAAGGCTCTGAGCTTAATTCCAGTACATGATAGATTAAGGCAGGAGCCGGTGAAGTTCAAGGCCAGCCTGGGCTGTCATAAGGAAGTAAATAAATCAGTTGTGGAGACAAGTTAACCCCTTTGCTCAGGCATTCTGGGATAGCAGCACAAATGACCTGATACAGTCTCTCACCTAGCAAATCCCACAGGAAACCCACTGGGAAGTGCTTTGGAATCCAGATATCCCTCTAGGTCTGATTGTCCTTCTGACCTCTTCCTGAGTGGGCTAGAGGTATGACTAACCCCTAACTGTTGGATCTGTTGGTCCAGGCCCACTCACCCACACATAACACATTTTTAGAGACAGTAGCTTCCGCTAGGAAGGCAGTAATTCTTTACTTGGATTGTTTCCAAGGTGTCACCTTCATTCAAAAGATGAAATAATTGCATTATTATAGAGAATCATGCTTCTTCCCATTCTTAACCTCCCTCTTTGGGCTTGTAGATTAAGAACAAGATCACCCAGGCCTTGATAGCCATTCCCTTGGGTCCATAGAGGCCTAGAACTGACCATTCAGTGGGACAGGTCTTGATTTCCCATCCATGGCTTTCACTGGTTAAGACTAGCATTGAGGAAGATGGAAAGTGGGAGAGCTTCATCAGGTTACAACTCTTATGGGTTCCAACACCAACATGTTCTAGAGTTCCAATGGAGAAAATGGCCCATGTGAGGGCTTAATCAAAACTTGAAAGATAAAGAGGTTTGGCACAAGTGCTGTTCACCAGCAGATGGGTCACGTGGAGAGGGATCTGCATATGGAAAACCACCGGGCCAGCCGGGTGTGTGTCAGAGCATGTGTGAGGATCCCAGGGTCCAGAGGAAACAGTGGGAGATGGGCTGGAAAACTAGGGTGGAGCTGGTAGCTCACCCCTGTCATCCTGGCTTCTCAGGCGGCTAAGATCTGCTGATCAAATTTCAAAGCCAGCGCAGGCAGGAAAGTCCCTGGGACTCTTATCTCCTATGAACTATTCAGAAAAAGCCAGAAGTCGCACTGTGGCTCACATGATAGAAAGCTATCCTTGAGCAAGAGAAGCTCAGGAATAGAGCCTAGGCCCAGAGTTCAAGCCCCAGGACTGGCATAAACAAAAGAAAACAAAACTAAAAAAAAACGCTACGACAGGAAAGACAGAGGACCATGAAAATATCAGACTGAATTTACGCTTCACCTAGAGCTACCATAAATCCTTGAGCAGAGGAGAGAAAGTTTGGGAATAACATGGCATTTGGGGCAAATAAGTATGGTGATGATGGGCAGGATAGATTAGGGAAGGAGACAAATTGAGGAGATCTTTTATATAATCTATATTATTACAGTAATCCAGGTGACAAAGCCTTGACTGATAGATTTTTAGGTTCATGTGTCCACATGATTAACCCAAAGTCTACTACATGTGTGCCTCACACAGAGGAGGTGCGTACTTCCTTGGCTGAATAAACTGAACAAAGTTTAGTTACTGTGAGTCAATAATGGAGCCAGTTGAAGATACCAAATACCCCTTCCCATATGCAGACAGATCCAACTCCTCCACACAGACCTGGCTCAAACTTTACTAAAAATAGATTTCCCGAATCTCTCAGTATTCCCCTAGCTCACTCCCACTAACAGAGAGATGGGGGGGGAGAGAAAGTATAAGAGAAACTTAACCCCTCCCAGAATGGCAGAGGAAGAATACCTTTGATGCCATAGGCCTCCATGTCATAGACTGAGTATGGAGGTGCAGGTGCATCATCCCAGCCAATTAGGAGGCTGAGGCAGAAGGATCCAGAGTTCAAACACAGCCTAGGCAACATATCAAAGAGTTTATCTAAAAAAAAAAATCACACACATGCAATGCCATTATTGGTACCTGTTGCCACAACATTGTTGCCTAACAACCTACAGTGCCACAGTGAGGTACAACAGTCACGATTTCATTTTGCTCAGAAGTTGATAGATTGGCCAGGCCATCCTATAGGTTGGAGCGGGCTACTGATGTGTCTAGGGAGGGACCCGGGGCGTCTGGTCTAAGATGGCCTTGGGAAGGACCATTTGCTCTGCTCTGTGTGGTGACTCATCCTGAGAGGCTAGCCTGGGCTTGTTTCCGTTGGGTGACAAAGAGGAATGCAAACAAGTCTTTCTGCAAGTTTGCATTCAGTGCGTTCCTACCCAAGTAACCACACCAAGTTCTACATCCCAGAGCCAGCAGGGACCACAAAGGTACAGCGTGAAGAAAAGATTTTGAGAGGCCATTCCTGGGCCCTTGCTGAACCCAGCCTGCCACAGAACCTGGAAGAGAAAAGGCTGGAGGCTGAAATTCCAAGAATAGATTAGAAGGCTTTTCCACTGAGAAACCCAGTCTCCATGGTAGTATTAGGGAAGGAATGATAACATTGGTCACCAAAGACGTGAGCCTTCAGTGTCACAAAGGGACCTCATGACTTATTCTCGAATTTTTCCATGCCTGTGGGTAGCTGGGTAATGTGTGGCCGAAAAGCCTGGTTGTTTTGTTCTCTGACATCAGCAGTCCCAAATGTTTTCCCTTTCTCTGCTGACTGGATCTTTCCCTTCAGTGTTTAAATATGATCTACTCTTCTTAAGTAAATCTGCACTTGCTCTCCTGGGATTGACATGCTTAAAATGAAAGGAAGAAAGAATAGGAAGAATAGGTGTGTGTGTGTGTGTGTGTGTGTGTGTGTGTGTGTGTGTGTGTGTGTGTGTACATGCATATGCATGTGTGCACGCTCTTACTTGGTTGTTTCCTCCAAAGTAGCATGGAAGAGACTCTGGTCATGATATGCTGGGAAGGATCTTGATCTGCTTATGTCCTTGGTGATCTGGGAAGGCTAGACTATGAGGCCAAGTAAGTGCTGAGAATATAGGAACAGGAATGTCAGTGTGTGTGGGGGGGGGGGGGGGGGGAACGGAGCTTTGGGAGTGAGCTGAGCTCCCAGAAGTGAGGGGGAGGAGGGACCAGCAGCAGCAGATGACACCACTGGAGATGGTGGCTGGAGAGACCACTAAGCAAGCCAATAGGACTGGCCTGTAGGAGCACAGTTCCTAGCCACCATCTGTGACCAAAATGGACCAAAGAAGAAAACTCCATCTTGGATTGGGCACTCAGGTACTTGCAATGGGTTCAGCCAGGGCCAGGATACCACAGAGCTGATGAGGACGGGTTGTTACCTGTACACTCGTGCCAGCTGCAGGAGTGACAGTGGACCACGTCCAGACTGCATGTGACCTGAACAATGCCTATTCCTCACAATCTCTGGAATTCGCTAAGTAGGAGAGAATTTTGTTGCAGATATGAAGGATATGCAGATGGACCAGGAAGAACATGGGGAGCAGGGAAGGGTGTCCGTTTGGGAATGTGTACAGAGGGATTTCAGACACTTCCTCTGCCTCCCACTGGGGTCCTAAGAAGCCCTAGAATCAGTGAGGGTCAGTTCCAAGATCTCATACATCTATAAGAAGACTCATCAAGCCAGGTGCCGGTGGCTCACACCTATAGTCCTAGCTATTCAGGAGGCTGAGATCTGAGGATCATGGCTCAAAGTCAGCCAGGGCAGGAAAGTCTGTAGACTCTTATCTCCAATAAACCACCAGAAAACTGGAAGTGGTACTGTGACTCAAGTCGTAGAGTGCTCCCTTTGAGCTGAAGAGCTGAGGGACAGTGCCCAGGACCAGAGTTCAAGGCCCATGGCTGACAAAGAAGAAGGAGGAGGAGGAGGAAGAGGCGGAGGAGGAGGACTCATCAGCAACAGAGCTTGTTGTTGGACTAGTTTTTTTTTCCTATTCCCTTCCCTCTAGGAGTGGAAATAATTAATGCTAACACAAATGGTCACAGAGACACATTTTATAAGGAAAGAGGCAGCTATTTTTTGACCTTGGTATTGTTCAGCCCAAACCAACTCCACATATGTAACAGATTGCAGCTCCTAACCTTCTGTGTACAGGTAGCTCCCGCCCTCCCCCCCACAATCCATTGTCTTCTTCCTAGAAGAGAGCACCATCTTGTGTACGAACTATGAAGTTCAGGATCTGACAACTCATTTTCTTATTCACCAGATTCTCACCTATTCTGAGTCCTCCTGTTTAATTTTCAGAGGATACTGAGACATGGAATTATAAGGTGTTCTTACACATGTTAAACTGTTGTCAGGTTCAAAACACAGTGCTAAAGATGGACCCAGCCCCCAAAGGGAGTAGTTTCTGAATACTTAATGTTTCTTTCCTGAATAGGCAATACTATTGGGTCATACCCAATACTTCCTTCCGGAATAAATATTCCTTAGGTTGAACAGAAGCAGAAAACGTGTCTACCTAAAATTCTTTACCCCAAGCATGTCTATGAAAGTCTTGCACACACTCTTCTTCCCAAGTCTGACACATACAGTTGAGTTTTTCTGCACAGTGTTTGGTCCAGCCTTGAGGATGTTCCCAGAGGTAGGGAATCCTGACTTCTGGCATCTGTTAATTTCCCTGGGGCAAATCCACTGCTGTGGCCAGATGTGGAGGACCAGCATGGCACCCTGCTTCAGAGCTGGGGAGGGATGTACACCAACACCAGCAGGCCAATTTTATTGCCTTTTTGTAAATAAAGGGACAAGGGTTCTGAGCTGTTAAGGGAGCTCTGCAGGTACATTGGGTAAGAGATTGACAGAGCTGAAGTAATGCAAATCAGGGGTCATCCTTTCAACAATACCCTTGAAAGAGAGAAGGCAGAGCTCAAAGAAGGCCCTGTGATCATCTTGCAAATTATCCTGTCATGCTACTGTATGCATTGATCCCTAGGTGGCGGGTGGACAGCCTGTGTCCCCTTCCAAGGCTCTGCGTTCCCTCTTTTCTTGTCACCTGTGCCTCAGAGTCATTTTCTCTCCCCAACCTACACCGAAGTACAAATGAAAGTCCAAAGCAAATACTCCCATTTAAGAATATTTTTTTCAGCCAGGCATTGGTGGCTCATGCCTGTATTCCTAGCTACTAAGAGGCTGAGATCTGAGGATCGAGGTTCAAAGCCAACCCCAGGCAGGAAAGGTCGTTGAAACTCTTATCTCCAAGAAACCACTAGAAAACCAGAAGTGGCGCTGTGGCTCAAGTGGTAGAGTGCTAGCCTTGAGCTGAAGAGCTGGGGGACAGCGCCCAGAGTTCAAGCCTCACAACTGACCAAAAAAAAAAAAAAAAAGACCAAAACCTAAAGAAGGGGAAGAAAAGGAGGTGGCCAGTGAACACAGGAAGAGAAGATGTTTTAGACTCTGGAGAGATGAGGCACATACTACATGAGAAACCCGCCTTCAGAGGAGGCCGACCTGCCCCAAGGCAATAGCCGAGCCATATATTAAAGCCCCTATCAATGGGTCACGAGCCCTCTGTGGGGACATGAGGGAAAGGGGAAAAAAGTCAGTGGGAGCATTTTCCTTCACCCTAAACTAAGTTATCAGTAACTGGATAAACCTCAGAATGGCAAGTGAGTCCATCCAATACCATAACCTGGGGCTAGTGGTTCTCAGATATAAAAGCCACCTCCATTAGCCACCTTGTTTCTCCTAGAAAGGAAAGCTTTGAGTGTGTGAACCCCAGGTTGGATGGAGAGCCTGGAGAGGGGCAGGATGTGGGGGTTATGAGGGCCTCAGAACAGAAAGAAGAGGGGCTGCTGGGCTGGGTACAGGGCAGAGTAGAGACCCAGGAGGGAGAGAAGACAAGCCTAGAAGGAACAAGAGAGAGTCAGTTACCTGTTGGGTAGACCGTATCTGTCTTGAGCTCACTCTAGGAAGCACATTCAATCTGTCAGTAAGGCTGTGTGAATGGAACTTTCTGGAAATGAAGATGCAGCTCTGGTCACATCTGTGTGGCTGTGGTGTGGGACAGAGGGCACAGGGCCAGGACCTGGGCGGGGGGAGAGGGGGCGCCTGGAGGATCACGGTGGCCCTGTGTGCATCAGCCCCTCTCAGCCCTGGAGTTGAAGAAGCTGGAGGTTCAAGGTAAGCTCAGCCGTTTAGTGTGACCTTGACAGTCCCCTGCGGAGACCAGCGTGGCTCCCTCTGGAGGACGGAGGGGAAGAGCATCAATTCTAGTACAGGAAGCTTCAGTGAGCTTCAGGTGAGGACTCTGGTTGAAGGCACTGGCAGAGCAAGCATGGCAGTACACCTGCTCTGCGTCTCCTCTGTCATTCCACCCCCTAAATGGATTCCCTGCCCTCCTCCAAAAAGGGAGGGATAGGGCAGGCAAGGGTAGGTCTCTCTGAATGTGTGGAAGAAGTGAAGGAAGAATGTTGAGGGAGGAGGAGGGGGAAAAAATTCTCCACGCTAAGAAAAATGGCTGGCTGGGAATGTCTGCTTTCAGCCAAGACACAGCGATGCATTTTACTACTTGCCCTCGATTGGCAGAACTTGCATTTAAAGTTTTAAGCCTTGGGAACCCAGAATTGACCTTTTTGAGGCTATTGGGGTTCATTTGAGTTCTTGGACAGTTTCTAAACATAAACACTGAAGTCTGAAAGGACACCCCTCTCCCTAAAGCTCACCCAAAAAATCTAATCAAGCACTGCATTCGTTGCTCTGGAAATATAACCCCCACCAGTCTCCTGATTGCAGAGATCAGCATGGCTGGCCCATGCTGAAGGCTGGTGGAGAGGTGGGGATGCTCCCAAAGCTGGGAACTGTGGGAGAGAAGGAAAGGGGTTTGGACGGCAGGGGGCGCTGTCCCGCAGGAAACCAATGAGGGCCCTGGGCTGGGCTTGTGGCTCCAACACACGTACTGGAGACTGGAGCCACGTGGCTGCGCAAGGGCCCCAGTAGGGCTTTCTCTAGCCTGCTTATTTGCTTTCCTTTGATTTTGCTGTTCAAAGGCAATAGGGTATGTTGACGTTTGGGGATAAAGAATGCACTTTGCCAGAAAGATCTAATTCCTTCTAGCGGTGGAATGCAAATGAAAAAGAGCAGACCCGAGAAGCAAAGCTCACAGAAGACTCAGTAGAAGAAACCATGGGAGTTTTTCCTGTAGAGCTAGGTGGTATGAGCCGTCCATCTTTATCCTTCTAGGCTGGATACCACATCGGGACACCTCTGACATGAAGAGTGAATGTAGCAGGGAGGTGGTTTCCTGGGGAACTTGTATGACACAGACAAGTACCAAGAGGAAATCTTACCTCACTTAACCCTCACACAAACCCAGAGGGTTGCCAGCCCTGGGGCTTGAACTTGGGGCCGGGCACTGTCCCTGAGTTTCTTTTTGCTCAAGGCTAGCACTCTACCACTTACACCACAGCACCACTTCTGGCTTTTTCTGTGTATGTGTTACTGAAGAATTGAACCCAGGGTTTCATGCATGCTAGGCAAGCGCTCTACCACTAAGCCACATTCCCAGCCCCAAATTTTTAAAAATACAATTAAAAAACAAAATAAGAGCTGGGCACCAGCGGCTTGTACCTGTAATCCTAGGTACTTGGAAACTGAGCTCTGAGGATCCTGGTTTGAAGCCAGCATGGAAAGGAAAGTCCTAGAGACTCTGATCTCCAATTAACCACCAGAAAACCAGAAGTGGAGCTGTGGCTCAAAGTAGTAGAGTGATAGTCTTGCACACATAAGCTCAGGGACAGCACCCAGGCCCTGAGTTCAAGCCCTAGGATTAGCACCAAAAAAAGGCTGAAAGAGAAAAGCGACATAGCTTGTCTCCTCCTTGTCTACTGCCTCTCAATGACGATGAAGACTAGAAATTACAAAAACAGTTCTACTGGGCACAAGAGTTCTTTATACCTCTCCCTTGGGTGCTTACTCCTGAAAGTTAAAAGCTTAACAAAGAGGGCTCTGGTTTTTTTAGAACAGATGCAATATGGATAAAATATTTTTAGCTAGTCTGCTTTTAGCAATGTACCTATTGGGCCTTTCTCTTTCCAATACAGTAATGGACAGGGTTAGTAATGGATTTTGATTTTAAGAAGGTTAAATTTCCACATCTAAGTAGCTGTGGTATGTTAGGATAAAGAAATTGTTCTGCCTTCTAAGTTAGCTCAGAGCTCAGAAAGCAGATTACTATGGCTGGGCAAGCTGACACATGCCCCTAAGCCCAACCGCTAGAAATGGGCAGAGAGGCGAGTCTGAGAAGTGAATACCAAACTCTTGTCTCCCATTCCCACTTGATTTGATTGATACAAGTCTATGTTACCACGGGAAGCGCTGAGGCTGTCCACCCCAGACTGGAACAGACAGATCCTAGACCCGTCAGCCTTTTAACTCTTCTCTCTGCAAAGGCCATTTTTCCCTGCATGTACTCAGGTTTTTCATTCTTTATCCAGATGCTTGGGTGTCTGTGTGTTTAATGCACAAGGATGCCAGAGTTCTGTCAGAACCAAATATTTGGATTGCAACATGATGTTGAGAATAACCACTTAGTAGACTTTTCATTCAGAGAGCTATTTGGCATTGTATAAAGACAAGTTTAGGTTTTAATAATACGGTCTAAGGGTGGATAGAGCTTGCGCGTGATGTGAGGGAATATGGCTGCATCACAATCAATGTGTGCTTTTAATTATTTTTTACTGCATGTTTATCTTTTAAGGGATTATCCGAAAGAGTTGCCATGTAGCAAAGTAGTGTACGAACACAACGAATCTTCTTCAGCGTTAACCCTTTCATCATCCTCTCCCACCCTCCCAACCCCCCCTTCTTCCGTTTTCTTATTTGCATTGCATTTTGTAAGAAGCACTTCCGCGCCCTTCCTCTCCTCGTTCCCCTTGGTCCTCACCTCTACTTTCAAGAACCCATTTCCTGTGTTTATTTCAGCCTTTCTAAAGAATGACATACTTTGAGCGCTCCTCTACCATAGTTTGGCTCAGACACTGTGTACAGTGTGTGCTGGTAACCTGAGCCTGAGGACCCATGTCTCAGAGGGCCAAAGCAAGCCAAGCCACGTGACCAGGAGGAACGCAGCTTCTGGGCTGAGTTGACTCAAATTTTACCTGATGCCACCCAGATCAAAGGACAAGTAAACTGTGCTATGAATAGGGTTTGTGTTCTTCACTAGGATAGAGAAGCCAAAAATCAACTGTCAGAAGCAAAGCCAAGGGGCTAAGGAATCAAATAATCAGAACTCAGAGGTCAAAAGGAGGAGGACAGCAGCTCAGGATGGCTTCTGTGCGTGCCACCGTGGGCCTTGCCTGGGTCAGCCTCAGGCTGCTCTGAAGATGTAGATAGGTTAGGACAGGACTGTTTTTCAAGGCTTAGATCCTCTGGGGTTTTCTCCAGGGACTTTGTCATAGAATTCGGTGGCTGGTGAGACCACTTCCGGTTAGGACCAACTTTTGTTTTCAGTGTCATCCAGACCAATGCACTAAACCTCAAAATATTGTGACACACTGCACAGAGTCTGTTGGGCAGAATTGTGACTCCCTTCATACACACATACGCACAAAATTCACATAGTGAAATCCTGACCTCAAAAGTAGGATCTTTAAGGAGTACAAAGGGTAAAATGAGGTCAAATGGCCGACCTTTACCCCAACACGACTGATGCCCTTGTATAGGGAAAGGGGGCTAGAATACAGACTCCCACAAAGGGAGAACCATAAGGAGACTCGGAGAGAAGCAAGCCCAGAAGAGAGGCTTCAGAAGAAAACAACACTGGCGATATGTTGATCTTGAACTTGCAGCTTCCAGGATTGTGAGGCCATGCATTTCTGTCATTGAAGCCACCTCACCTGTGGTGTTTTGTTATGGCATTCCAAGCAAAGGACTACAGCAGCTTAGCTTTCTTCTCTACCCTGCTATGATGGATGGGTTCTTGGTACCATGGCCCCACATTCTCAGTACTAACCAGCACGGTCCCATCTTATTGGAGTATAAAGAGATATATTCCACTCAGAATTGTTGGGAGGATCCTCAAAAATGTAAGCATAGGATTGCTCTTTGGTCTAGCAATTCAATTCCTAGGCAGACAGATGGATTAGAAACAAGTATTCAAATTCTTGTACACAAATGCTCACAGCTGCACTCTTCACAGTGGTCAAAAGGGAGAAATAACTCAAGTGCCCAGCCACAGGCAAATAAATAAGTCAAGTGTAACCTATCTGTACAATAGAATAGTACTCGCCCATGAAAATTAAGAAGGAATTAATACATGCCGCCATACGAACAAATCTCAAAACTCCTGCCAGAGTTTTGAGCGAAAGAAGCCAGACACAAGAGTCCTCCTTATTGTGCGATTTCTGTTTCTATAGAAATGTCCAGAATAGGCAAATCTATAAAGACAGAAGGGAAGTTAGGGGAGGAAAAAAATACAGAGCAATTGCATAAAAGGCTGAGGGTTTCCTTTCTGGGTAACGAAAATATTCTGGAACTAGAGATGAGAGTTGTGCAATATTGTGTGTGTGCAAAGGCCACTGAACAGGGTGCACTCTAAATGATTAATCTGACAGTGTGCAAACTGTACTGCAAATGTGTTTCTGAGTGTTGGGAGCACGGGGTAGGGAAGCAAAGACTGCAAGGAAGGAGCCTCTGTGAAACAGAAGTAGCATAGAAGACACTGCCTATAACGTGTGTGCTGTGAGCAAATCACCGCCCTCTCTGTGCCCCATTTTCTCCTCTACACAACCAGCAAGGGCATAGATCAGCCAGGATCTAGGAAGCACTGAGTCCATGTTTCGTCCTCACTGTGAATTTTCTGTCATTAACATTCTAACTATAACAGTTGCCTCTCTGAATGGTTGAGTTCCACATACATGGATTCAACCAACCATGGATCAAAACCATTTAGGGGAGAAAACAAATTGCTTCTTCACTCAACATCCGTGGATCTTTGTCCTTCTCATTATCCCTTTCGTGACACAATAGAATAATCGCATTGCATTGTACTGCATTGGGTTTTGTAAGTTACTGGGAGATGGTTTACAAAATGGCAAGGTGTGCATGCATTAGGGGCATATCCTGTGTCATTTTATGCAAGGAGATTGGGCATCTTTGGAGTTTGGATCCTGCAAGAGTGTCTCGGAAGCGATCCCTCTCAGATAATGAGGGATGATGGCTTGTCTTCTTCTCTATGACTTTCTCCTACAAGCATCCTGGTTTCCTTAATCAGGTCACCAGTTCAATCACTGTCATTTCCAAGATAAAACTCAATGTCAGAGAGGCCAGAGGAGCCTGCCATTCTAATAAATAAGGTCGAGCAGGGGCAGCAATTACTATACCAAGGGGTCGGATGATATCAATGCTTCTAACTAAGGAAGTTCAAAAAGAATCGGCTTCTACTTCACTGCCCTACAAAACTAATAATAAAAAACCCCACTGCAGAAAATGCAATATGACCATGTACACAAATATGCATTGTAAACTCTCAAGAGTGTCCACTCCAAGATAGATCATCATCTAAGCATACAAGAGGTAAAAAGTTGCCACGTGCATTGGTGATACCTCTTCAGCTCTCAAAGCTGACCCCAGGCCCTGGCCCCAAGTTCCCTACTCATGGATCTAGAGAGGGACTAGGAATCTGCATTTCTCGAGTTCTAGGGCTCTGGGAGTTACTGATTTGCAGCAGGTTGAGAAGCTTTCAGGCCAAGGTCTTCTTTAAGAGGTGAAGAAACTGTGATTTGGAGAAATAGAAGTGGTTTGCCAAAGGTTACTCAGTTTCCTAGAGGCCATGTGGGAACCAGTTCAAATCAAAGGTTTCTAACACTAGCTGGACATGAGTCATTCACTGGGCCTCCCTCCCAGACCCACCGAGTCAGAAGTCTAGGAGAAGAGGCCCTGAACAAGTGGCGATTTGTAAATGTGCCAGAAGCTCTTACAGTTCTGACATGGAGCCAGAATAGAAGATTCCTGATCAAGGCTTCTGGTTCTTTTCATTCTCACATGCTAGACATCATATTCTGGTTAGGGATTGCTTATCCACTGCTACTAGAACAGCACACAGCACACAATTTTAATGGCCTAGGAACTGTGCCCCTCCTCCACTGAGAAATAGAGCATTTGAGGAAGGAAAAAGAAATCAGACCTCACCACTGCATATTCTAGGGCCTACTGAGTTGTCTCGCTTCTGTTTCCCAGTGCGACTGAGAACACAGTACATGGAAAGATATGCCTTGGGAAAGGTCAGGATGGGTCCACTCTCCTGCCTACGATGCATAGACCGGAGGGCGGTCCTATCTACCCCCCACAGAACAGTGGGAGCACAGCTTCCTGCTTAAAGCAAGTCTGATTCCCCAGGACCGTACGTGCTGAAGTCAACAGGCCATCTCTGGTTCACTGCCGTCCAGGATTTTGAGTCAAGCAGCTGAGGCTTTAACAACATTTGGAGATGACATGCATCCCTTGTCAGCGTTCCTGAGACTAGGCCATTACCACCCCCTTCCCACATGGTCTCTGCAAGTATCTGAAGAAAAATCCTTCAAGGAGGTGAGAGCCTTAAAGTACCATATCATCTCTCATCTCTCACACCCACTCTTTGATGCTGAGCAGATCTGAACAGCCTTGAAACCGTGAGTCACCTTATATGGACAGCACATTCATCGCCTACAGATGTTAAGGTCCTGAGCAGACTCCGGTCTGTCTTCTGGCAATGGTATTCATCTCTCGTCACAAATTTCTTCAATTGTATCAACCTCTTGTCCCTTGATTCCCTGAAAAACATCTCCTCTTTGACTCAATCTGCTTTTTTTCTCATTAGAGAATACTTCATTAGTTTCTGTAATCAAACCCACATAGATAAAATCTTACATATGTAATACAGTGTGTTTACTCCTGTACAAATGCAAAAAAAATTAAGTTTAACATTTCTAGATCAATATGGCTATTAATTTCTGTACTTGATCTGCTTTTTGTCCCTCTAACATTCTATCTTAACTAGGAATAATTCACTATCTATATGCAAATCCAGGGTAAACTAATAAACAGCCTGGCTGCTATGTAGACCTTGCATAATATCTACTGGCGCCACCTGCTGGTGGTGGGTGACATTGCTGCACTTCGGCTCCACAGTTTGGACTTTCACCTATAGGGAAGCAGGAAGCTTGTGTGTGCTGCTCAGTTCTCTCCATCCATCTCCCCTTCTCTATCCTTGATGTCTGTGCTCCTAACTGAAGAACTTGCACTATCTACATGCCCAGGACATGGACGTACACCCTGGAGACACCATCTTTTAGAAACAGAGGCTGCGGACCATGCAAGGACATGGCCCAGCACAGCACATCTCATGAAAGAGAGCGAGAACTTAACACTTCCCACGCTGTAGGTCTTTTAAACTCGCTCTTTCCTCGCATCCCCATGGAGTGACCCTCACGGAGCGTTCCCCAACCTCCACCCCAAAGTCACATCCATGGTTCCATGACAGTTAGAGCAAGTGCAGTTCCTGAATCCGCCAAACCCTGCGGTCATCGCTGAGGCACACAGCGAAACTGAAAACAGTTCTGAAGAAAGCAAAACACAGAGGTTGAGGTGTGGCTCAAGGGGAAGCAAAAACAAGCCAAGTGAGAGCTGAACCCCTGTGCTCAAAACTCAGTACTCACACTCACACACACACACACACACACACACAAAATTCCACAAGAAAACAAAAGAAGACTTAAACAAATAAAAAGATAAATCATGTGGCACTATAGCAACACTCTTTAAATAAATCCATCGATTTCACATCCTATCAATATAAAACTACATGGAGCCAGGTGCCGGTGGCTCACATCTATAATCCTAGCTACTCACGGTTGGCAGCCAACCCAGGCAGGAAAGTCTGTTAGTCTTTTATCTCCAATAAACTACTTAGAAAAAGCCAAAAGTGGTGCTGTGGCTCAAGTAGTCAAATGCTAACCTTGAACAAAAGGGACAGAGCTCAGGCTCAGACTTCAGGCCCCAGGACTGAAAAAAAAAAAAAAAAAACTAAATGGAATTTTTTTTCTAGAGCTAGACAAATGATTTTTCAAGGAATATTGAAGCAGGAAAATGCTGAAGAGTAAGTTGTAATAACATCCATTGGTATAAAAAAGTATAAGTGGAAATAATATATTAGCATGTGGTAGTAATACACAATAATATGCCTCAGAATTTTAAACTGTGTGATACCAGTATAGAAATAATCGTTTAAGCTAATATAACAATAGAAAATCCAGAAATAGTCTCAGGCATATACAGGGATAGAATATATGATCAATTTGAGGTCTTTAAGTGGGGGAAGCAGAGACTTTTCAATAACTGGTATTTTCATAAGTGGACACCTGGAAGATATGTGTAGGCCAGACATCAGGATAATTTCTATATGCAATAAAAACCTCAGTATAATGGCAAAAATAAAACTATCAGAAAACAGAATTCTTTGGTAAGCTCAGAATGGGAAAGATCTAGTTTCTAAAAAGCGACTTAAAATCCAGATGTCCTAAAGGAAAAGAATTAAAATATTTTACTCCTTAAACATAAAAACTTCAGCAAGGATAGAAGCAGCCAAATAAGATCTTTTAAGACAGAAGAAATGACAAATCAAAAATATTTGCAACTGGGCTGGGAAAGTGGCTCAGTGGTAGAGTGCTCACCTTGCATGCATTAGGCCCTGGGTTCGATTCCTCAGCACCACATAAGCAAAAAAGAAAAAAAAAAAGCCGGAAGTGGCACTATGGCTCAAGTGGTAGAGTGCTAGCCTTGAGCTGAAGAGCTGAGGGACAGCGCCCAGGCCCAGAGTTCAGGCCCCACGACCGGACCAAAAAAAAAAAA
Organism: Dipodomys spectabilis; assembly: GCF_019054845.1. Taxonomy (NCBI): domain Eukaryota; kingdom Metazoa; phylum Chordata; class Mammalia; order Rodentia; family Heteromyidae; genus Dipodomys; species Dipodomys spectabilis. Next base: position 1,004,564 of record NW_024871196.1, on the reverse strand, counting down.
ATTTGCAACTTACATTCTAAATAGGCAAAAAAAAAAAAAAAGAATTAGTGTAAATTGAAAAGAAATACATTGATGGCTCCAAGAAACCCTGGCAATGGATAGTCCACTCTACAAAATACAAATGTTCTACCTTCCTTGTAAGAAAGCAATGAAGCCAACCAGATCTCATTTTCCTACTTAACAAACTGGCAAACAGCCATACATTTAATAAGGCGGAAGGAAGGCTGTGGAGGAAACAGTCTCCCTCTCTTATTGCTAGTGGGAGTGTAAATTTATACTCATCTGTTTGGAAGTAAGTTAGCAATATTTGCTAAATCACATTTCTTCCCACCCAACAATCCCACTTCCAGTTATTTATTCTACAGTTGGGTTTTTTGTTTTGTTTTGTGTTGATACTGGGACTTAAACTGAGGGTGTGGGTGCTGTCCCTTAGGTTTTTTCTGCTCATGGCTGGTGCTCTATCATTTGAGCCACACCTCTACTTCCTGCTTTTTGGTGGATAACTGGAAATTGCGTCTCATGGACTTTCCAGCCTGGGCTTGCTTAGACTATCAGTCCTCATATCTCAGACTTCTATGTATTTAGGGTTACAGGTGTGAGCTACCAGCACCTGGCTGTACAGTTAGTTCTTTACATAGACAAAATGGCCTCTGTACGAAGCCTCAGTGAGGCACTACATGCAACTGGCAAGAATGGCATCTGCTTAGGTACGTATCTGAAGACACTGTAGGATAGGGTGTGGATGAAGAAGGATGCTGTGTAGCTCTAAAGAGGAAAGCAGAGAAGGGAAAGGGAGGCAACTCTTCAAGGACAAACACAGAGAACTCGGTACCAGGTGTATGTTTTCTCCAACCTTGCTCAAAAGACTGGAAGTTCCTCTGGGAGGAGGGAGGGGAAGGAAGCTAGGATTTGCGGTAGAAAGATGATTGAGAAAACTCTGCTGGCCTGTAACCCTAGCTACTCAGGAGGCTGAGATCTGAGGATCGTGGTTCAAAGCCAGCCCAGGTGGGAACCTATGTGAGACTCTTATCTCCAATTAACCAACAGAAAACTGGAAGTGGTGCTGTGCCTCAAAGTGGTAGAGCGCTTGCCTTGAGCAAAAGAGCTGAGGGACAGCGCCCAGGCTCTGAGTTCAAGCCCCAAAACCAGCACAAAATTAATAATATCAGTGAGAGTCTGAGGCAGACATGGAGGGAGCAGGCAGGTGCCTGTACTGAATGCCCTCACGGGGCTCTATCCATGGAGGATGGAGCCCACGGTGACTATCTTTATGGTAAACCATACTGCACTATCCAACATTCGTTCAGTGTGTCTTCCATAGTTCAGCTGATGACTTTGGGCTTATATGATTAAATCTATTCAAACTCAAACCTCCTTTTTTCCCTTGAACTCACAGTGTCTTCCAGTTTTCTCAAGATCACCAATTCACAAGCTCTGAATGAGCTGCTCTCTGCTGGCTTCTGCCCACCAGTGTGCAGGTGTTTTTTTTCTTAATTTTTTAAATCTTTTTAAGTAGTTATACAAAGGGGCTACAATCCACGTGCCAGTGTGTGAGGACAGCCCATCTTGATCAGTGTCACCTCTTCCCTCATTCGCATTCATCTCTCCCGTCCCAAGTTACCTGGATCCACTTTCTCACATGGGCATTGAATGGCATTATTCCTTTCGCCATTTGTTGCCCCCACCCCCTCGCTTTGCCTTTCCTTTCCCCTTGGCAACACATGTTTCTGCTTCCTCGTATTCGTGTTGTTAAACTGTAAGTTAGTTGTTCAAAGATGTTACACCACTCGAATCTTCCTGTGTGTCTCTCATACTTCAATTTGTGTCTCTATAAGCAGGGAGGGGGGGGGGACCATTTTTCCCTTTGGCTGCTCACATAATTACGTTGTGTATTTGTTCACACACCACTGACAGACAGGACCTCGTCCTTCGAGCGATTTGGGTTTTGAGTGATGTGTTCAAATTTTGTAGCATCCTTTCTTCCCTTAGTGAAGGTTTCCTTGAAGATTAAGGCTTTCAAGTTGCCTGACTCGGAAGGAAAAAGCAACTCAGGCTGGAAATATTATTCTTCCAGAATGACATGTACTCTGTCCTAAAACAAGTTAACATGGGAAGGGAGCCCCTGGAAAAGTCTGGGGTGCTGGAGGAGGGGGGAACGGGCAGGATATTTTTAGGCTGTGATGTGTCTACTGAGGGCCGTTGTGGGCGTCTGTGGTGAAGGAGAGCCGGCCCCCTGGACCGAGTTCCCAGGTCACATTCCAGGAGCTGCTGGCTGATGAATGGCTATTCTCTGCAAGGAAAATCACACTGTCCAGATGAATGGCGGGTCTGTCTGGAACTTGTTGGTAAAGGTCTATTTGGGCTCAGGAATTTACACATTTCATTGGCAGGCCTGCCTGTCTCTCCCTTCCTCTCCTCTCACTGGCCTCCTTCTCTGACCTCTTTTGCCCTTCCTCCTCACCTTCCTTCCTAGCCTGCACTATCCCACCAGACCCATTATCTTGGCAAGGAAGGCAGGGGGGACCGCTGAGCGCCAAGTGACCCCTCTACACTTAGCAGAAGATGTTACAGACCCTCAGGACCCTCTGCCAGTACAAGATAAACACCAACCAGCTCTTGGAGTGGCTCTGAAACAAGCAAGCCTAAGTTTACTGACATTCACTCTGGCTGTACTCTAAAGCACTTTCCAGAGTGTGACCTAGCATTTGAAATACATTATATAGTATGATAGCAGCATAAGGTAGGTATAAGACAAAGGAGTGACTGGGTTGAACAAGAATAAAGTCATGTCAGGACACCAAATTTGCAGTTGAGGAGTGTATATGCTTCCCTAGCTGAAATCTGAGGACTGAGAGAGACAATAGAAAGAATGATCTGGCCCATCTATTGGAATATGGGTTCTGATAGCGTCTTGTGGACTTTCCTGCCCCAACTGCTTCAAACCATGAGCCTCAAATCTCAGACTCCTAGGATTACAGGCATGAGCTATCAGCACCCAGCTTTTTTTACTCTTTGGATCTTTATTTCTTTTACTCAATATTATGCTTGAGAGGTGAACTCACATTGTGTGTGGCTAGAACTTGTTCAACATAATTCCTTGACACTTGTTTGTTATGTAAATATAGCACAATTTTTCATCCTACTCTTGGTGGACATAGAGGATTTCTCAGGAGCCAAATTGAATAATGTGGTTATTTATAACACTGAGTAGATTTGCCAGCTCAAAGGATATTGAAATCTTTAACATCAGCTCACACTGATAATAATCAGTTTTCTAAAGGGTAATACCAAATTACACTCCCACCACAATGTAACTATTCCTCCAGATTCTTAGCACTTTGAATTATCCTTCTTTTCAATTTTATTCATTGGACAAGCATATAGTAATTTGTACTTAGGTGTTCCTAATTATAATGATATTGACTGTCTCTCATATGTTTACTGGGTAGTAAAGAATGTTAGCCACTGCTAAAGAATCAGTAAACTAATGATAAATTTGGAGAAAATATCCAGGGGGGGGGAATTGTGGGAAAAGATTCTTTTTTTTTTTTTTGTCGGTTATGGGACTTGAACTCTGGGCCTGGGAGCTGTCTCTCCCTCAGCTCTTCAGCTCAAGGTGAACACTCTACCACTTAAGCCACACTGCCACTTCTGGTTTTCTGGTGGTTTATTAGAGATAAGAGTCTCATGGACTTTCCTGCCTGGGCTGGCTTTGAATTTTGATCCTAAGATCTCAGCCTCCTGAGTAGCTAGGATTATAGCCACCATCGCCTAGTGAAGACTCTTAAATATAAATTAAATTAAATGAAAAGTAGACTAAAAAGTTAAAATAGACTAATTAAGACTTAAATGGAAAATACACTAAAATCACTTAAAATGCAATTATTTGTAATTCTTGGATAAGATCTTAGAAATAATGGGAAGAAGTAATATTTGTGAAGATGTTGATGAAAAACACAGATTCTCAAAACTAAGCAGCCCTATGAATTCCAAGCAATATACATAGGAATAAACCCATATTATGATCCTATAGTCAAAGGACAGAATGCCCAAGTACTGGAGAGAAAATAGAAATTACCTTCAACAGAATAGCTGTTATGCTGACTTCTCATTTCTCACCATCAACAAGTCAGAAGATGACAGAATCATAGTCAAAAAACCTGAAGAAGCCAGGTGCCAGTGGTTCATGCCTGTAATCCTAGCTACTCAGGAGGCTGAGATCTGAGAATCATGGTTCAAAGCTAGCCCAGGCAGGAAAGTCCATGAAATTCTTATCTCCAATAAACCACCAGAAAACTGAAAGTGGTGCTGTGGCTCAAGTGGTAGAGCGCTCACCTTGAGCTGAAGAGCTGAGGGACAGCGCCCAGACCCAGAGTTCAAGCCCTATGACCAACCAAAAAAAAAAAAAAAAAAAAAGCCTGAAGAGAAAGTTGGTGCTTATAGATTGAAAGCGTCTCCCAGGAATAAAAATAAAATAAACATCTTTCACCAGACTGACTGACAAAATCAGAAAGTTTATTAACAGTAGCCCCTGATAAAATTTTGAAAAAGCAATATAAAATGTTCTAGAAGAAGTGGTGCTGTGGCTCAAGTGGTAGAGTTCTAGCCTTGAGCACAAACTGGCTCAAGGACAGTGCCCAAGCCCTGAGTTTGAGTCCTAGGACAGGCAAAAACAATGTTATGGATACCATCAAAAGTGAACAACAAAATAAAAAGAAAAACAGTAGGTAGTAGAGTAGCTCAAGTGGTAGAGTAGCTGCCTACCAAAAATAAAGCCCTAAGTTCAAGTCCAGTACTTTAAAGACATTGCTTCAAAAAATACTGTTTATTCACAGGAAAGAGAAAAAAAAAGAAAATAGGGTATCTTTGAGGTATCAGTTCAATCATTCACTTTTTCTGAGAATAAAATATAATCTTCAAAATATTACAAGCATGACTCATAAAAACAGAAAATAAAACATGACGGGCTGGGAAGGTGGCTCAGTGGTAGAGCGCTTGCCTTGCAAGCCTGAGGCCTTGGGTTCGATTCCTCAGCACCATATAAGAAAAAAGAAAAAAGCCGGAAGTGGAGCTGTGGCTCAAGGGGTAGAGCACTAGCCTTGAGCTGAAGAGCTGAGGGACAGTGCCCAGGTCCAGAGTTCAGGCCCCACCACCGGACCCCCCCCCCAAAAAAAAAGAAAGAAAAGAAAACATGACAAGATTTATTCAACTTATTTTTGAGAAACTAAGCAGGATAATGGGCTGGTACATTGAAGGGTTATATGGTCACTAAAGAAAGGAAATGTTGACCTGGCATTGCAATTAGGGGTGAAACTGTTTAATGTATTTCTGGGTAATAAATTGTAGCTTTTGGTGATCTACCGTAGAGAAATTACTCAGTTCTCTACTACAAGTTAACACGTAAGCTTCACAGAATCCTGTAAATCAGTCATAACAAGTGAACCAAATAGAGATATGTTCTCCTAGGTAAATTAAAGAGCCTTTAGAGGTTAAACAGTGCTCCAATAGAACATTAAAAGGTCACAAGCCTTGCTTTTTCCTTATTTCTCAATTTGAGATCATTTTTCTTAACAGAACAAATACACATCTGAAAAATAGACACCATGGATAAAAATCCTGGTACCACATGTTCCTGCTCCTGACCCCAGCCTAAATTACAACTGAGCCAACCTTGACTGCTGTTTTGATGTGGGATATCCTCAGGGTTCCCTCTCGGGGGCAAAGTCAGCCATTTTGTGGCGGCCATGTTTGTCTATGCTCATACCAAAGAAGTGAAAGCAGTTCTAGAGATTTATTTTTTCAAGCATAGATCAGACAGGAAGAAAGACAAAAAGAGTTCAGGTGACCCAAAATGAAAGAGGGAGAGAATGAAACATGGAGAAATGAGAATGGAAACAACGAAAGTAGGTTCCTGATAGCTTTCTTTTTGCTATTCTGGGCCTTCATGAAGTTTTTGGCTTTGACATCTGTGAACTATTCCAATAAGTTCTCTTTTGTGCTTAAAAGAAGTGAAATGAGTGGGCAAGAAGGAAAGTTCAAAGAATCAAAACAGAACAATGAGAGACCTTGTTCAATCAATGCAGCCCTACAGCTTCAGATGATGGTTCCCTAGATATGTTGGAGAACACTAGTTCTTATACATTTCCTGTCATCCCAGGATAAGACTGTTGTGCTAGACAGAAGATTATCACATTTAGTTAGTTCAGATTTACCATGAGCCAATAATTCACTGGGCTAAGCTGATGGACTCAGATACACAATACATGCGTCAGATCCAGGAACAGGGATCTCTCTCTCCCTTCTTGTTCCTTATTAACTACTCACGTGGGCTGATGTGGAACAGCCTTTGGTGTATCTTGGGTTGCCTGTTTTGGAGCAGGCGAGACACAAGATAATCCACATAACACTTGGATCTGATTTGTTAGACTTTTTTCAGAGGGATGTAATTATGAAATTAAAGTTTGCCCATATCTCCCATGAGCATCTTCACTCTTATTGCACACATTCTTTTTAAATGTCCAAGCTTTCAAGCTAATACTCTACACTAAAGCTCTATAGAAAGACCTAAGAAAAGGAAGGGAAAGAAGGCAGATCTGCAGTGAAGGTCAGGGGTGGGTCCCTTGTCAAAGTGCCAAGGTCAAATGGAGGTGACATGGACTGAACACGGTCTAAATTTTTTTTTTTAATTATCCTGGTACATGTGACAGCAAATAAGAAACTAGAAAGAAGCTTTCATTAAAAAAAAGTAAGGCTTTTTAGAATGTGTGTAATAACAAAAGTTCTAGTTTTCCATTTCAGCTCTTTTGTGCAATCACATCAAATAGAAACTCAGCAGGCCCTAGGGCCACTGCTGCTTCTAATTAAGGCCCCAAGGTAAAGCAGCACATTAGGGGAATTCAGCCCAGCAAAACATAAATTCCACCCTAGTCTCTAGCAGCAGAAGGTTGATTTGGGCTCAGTATGCTATGTTTGTTCTCAGCTTGCTTTAGAAGTGGCAGGCCGCACCTGCCTTCCAGACCCCTGCAAGCAAGTTTATTCTGACACAGATTCTCTTGTTCAAACAACTCAAAGCATGGGAAACAGATGTTAAACGGGAGAGGAAGGAGGAGCAAGACATTCTTCCCCTTCGTGTGTACTTTTGTGTGTAGGGCTGAGGGGCGTTGTCCACAAAAGCAATTACTCATTCTTTCCTCTTCAAAATATGGTACCCACTCATCACACAGATGTCAAGTCTGAAATTTGGGATGCGCGTAGAGTTTCAAGGAGAATAGTTCTCCCTTCAGGGATCAATAGACTCACCTGGAAACTTGTGAAACTGCACATTACCAGCCCCAGAGTTTTTGATTCAGCAAAGGCTGGAGTGGAGTTCAAGAATCAGCATTTCTGACAAGTTACCAGGTAATGCTGACAAGGCTAGTTCAGGAACCATGGAGGAAGAATCAAGAGTTCTAGGGCAATAAGGAGAACGGTGGGGGGAGGTACAGAAACACTAGCTAGGTCTTCCATCCAGCCTTGTTGTTTTGAGACACAGGTGGTAGATGCTGGAGAGGCAGCTGTGTTTGGATGGGGAAAGACAGAAGAAGCTTTTAACTGTTTGAGGGCATTGGAGAAAGTGAAGGAAAAGTCACTGTTACAGGGTGAACAATACCAAACCACACTGATCTGTGAATGAAGATAGCAAAGCTGCACTGAAGTTGTTGAATTATGGGAGCCGTGAGGATGGAGAAAGTGAGTATAAGTCATAAGCGAGGAAAGGTCAATCTGATTCAAGTATTGTGTATGCACGTGTGAAGTACCATGGTGAAACTCCTTTGAGCAATGAGGGTAGGCCAAAATTTTCTTTAAAAAAGGATGGACAGAAATATGAAACAGGTCCTCCCACGACTGGACACTAATAGAAGAGGGAAGGGTGAACAGAGTGTGAAGGAGGGTGAGTATGGTCAAAATACTTTATACACACCTGTGAAAATGAATGAAGCTTGTTGTGATTGGCCCAGGAAGGAAGAAGGTGGGAGGGATGTCAGAGACAGAGCATGGTGAATCTGATCAAGGTACATTGCCTACAGATGGACATGCCAAAATGGAATTCCCTTGTAAAACTAATCGATACTGATTTTAAAAATATATGGGGGAAGAAAAGAAGAAAGCACCAGAAAAACAAAACAAAACAAAAAACCAGTCAATTACCAACGTTGAACCTATCTCAGGATATCGAGGTATCACACAGAAATAAGGACACCAACTCAAGAGAAACTCAACAAGGCAAAGTTTACTTCTGCATATGCTAGAGACTGGAAGGGAAGCAAGCAAGCACACTGAGCTGACGGAGCAGCCCACCCAGGTTTTATCCCTCTATGTCTTACTGCCTTTTGTTCTGACTGGTCAGAACTTAGGTTCACAATCTTACCCAATTGTCTAGTTTGAAAGCGATCAACTACAGCTAAGATATGGAACCAACTGAGATGCCCCTCAGTAGATGAATGGATCAAGAAAATGTGGTGTATATATACACAATGGAATTCTATTCCTCCATCAGAAAGAATGACATTGCCCCATTTGTTAGGAAATGGAAAGATTTGGAAAAAAATATATTAAGTGAAGTAAGCCAGGCCCAAAGAAACACAGGTCCCATGGTTTCCCTTATTTGCAATAACTAGTATATGTCTGAGTCAAGCAGAAAAGGTCAGATAAGTTGATGTTAGGGGAATGAACCCCAAGATAAGTATTCAAATGATTTTGTTTTTTTTTCTTTCATGCAATTGTCTCTATCATATTTATAAGATGATTTCTATGTTGCTTTGTATGTCCCTCCCCCACAGTATAACCCATACTTTCACTGTTTTTGATGTTGGTATAATTCGTGGATGGGAAGGGAAAAAAAAACAAATCATTTAATTAGGGATACAGGTGGACCCATTGCAACAATGAGATGTACAAGTTGTTATGTCGAAAACGAACTTTCCAACTTTGGTGGGGGGGGGGGATGGGGGAAGGATTGGGTGGGGGGAGGGGAGAAGTATGGGAAGGGATGGGAAGGGGAAACAAGGAGGAGGCAACAATGCTTGGTAAGAAATGTACTCGTTATCTTGCCCATGTAATTGTAACTCCTCTGTATGGTATTCTTACAATAAAAAAAAAAAGAAAGAAAAAGAAAAGAATCAGAAGTTTATCCAAACAATCAACCAAAACCAAGACAACTGGCCAACAAAAAAAATTGTCAAAAAAATTGTCAGTTGTCAAAACAAAACAAAACAAACTTTTACCTGGTGTTCTCTCACTCGAACCATGCCTCCAGCTCCTAGAAAAACAGCTCCTAGCACAAGGTGGGGTTTAAGTAACCTCGCTTCTTACACGATAGCAGCTAACCTGCACATGGCAGTGCTTAGTGTCAAGCAACTACTTCAACAGTAAAGATTCTTACATTGAGGAATAGGATGCACGCTTGCTGCCAAAAGGGCTTTGGACCTTCTTCGGTTTCTGCTCCAGCATCCTAAACCTCTATCAAAGCTCAGAATGGGGCCCCTTGGTGCCTCACAGCTTCCCTAGCTTAGAAACTGTAGTGCCTCACACCGTTGTTGCTGCCTGTCCTTCCTCTCTTCCTATCCAGAAACCCGGTGAATGGGGTAGGAATGGCTTCAGCTTGGTCCCTAGGGAAGAAGGGCTGTGCATCAGCGCATTCAAGTGGGGTTTGTTTATTTAGGCTTAAGCTAGAGGATGCTCTCCACCTCCCACCCCATTTCCAGGAAAGTACCCCTGCCCCCTGCTAACCCGTTAAGTCAGAGATGGGCCATTCCGTTCATTATTGGAGAAGGGGAGAATCTATGCAACCGAGGGAACCAAGAATACTGTGTTCCGTTTTCCCTACAGTTTCTCCTGTGCTGACCTCTGGTCTCCATTTGGTTCTCTGTGAGGTCTTTGAGAATTTTGCTGTGCCACCAAAACTGCCAGGGATCCTGGTCTCACCAATCCTGGTGTGAGCCAACAGACAACACTTACTGTCTACATACCATTCAGGGCCCAATGCAGAATGAAAATACAAGATCCCTTGTTGAAAAAGCATGAAGAATTTCAAGATGGCAGCGGCAGGGCATTAGATAGAGGACTCTGCTCACTCAGGGGCCCTGTGGCACTAGCTGACCACACACCAGTGGAGCAAGACCCAGTCAGAGGAGCCTCCCTGGGAGACTTATCATTGAGGTGGGGAGCTCAGAGATCCCTTACATTGGGCAGCTGCCTCCACTGGAGCCTGTCCATTGCAGGTCCACTCAAAGGGGTGGGAAGATGAGTGAAGAAACACAAAACCCCAGTGCTGGTCTCAGGCTGTGGAAGGCAGACAGACACCAACTGCTGACTGAAAAACAGACCCTTGAATGAATTCCCATGAACGAGATGGCGCGGCTGGCCCCCTATGCATAGGCTTGCAGGTCTCAGCAAGGTTATCCAAGAAACACAAACCCAGGCCACTCTACGTGGACAAGGGCAGGAAATGGAAGCTGAAATAAAGAGGTGCACCTGCTGCATTGTGTAAGGCCTCTAACACCAGTCAACGTATTTTCTTGCATTTTTTTCCCCCAACCTTGGGGATGGAATTCAGGTCCTTGGGCATGCAAGGCAATCATTGGACATACATCCTCAGCCTCAATATTTGCAATTGTTATATGTAAGTGAGGGGCCTGAACGCTCTGGCCTGTAGGCACCTGCTAGCTCTATGGACATAGGTCTAACCGGCTTTCCAATAAAGGGCCAGGTATAGAATTATATCCTAAACTATCCTAAACTTTGGTGGGCTTATTAGGGCCATCATTTTATTATAATTCACAACTTGGTGGGCTAAGAATTCAGAAGAGACTGGCCTATTGGGTATTTCTTTTCCACAGGGGACCCACAGAAATTATCAGCTGGTGTGGAGGGCCCAAAATAATCTACTCTTGCATGTCAGCTGGACTTGTCCTGGAAGTACCCATGGGTGGCCTTACCAAAAACCTGGGGAGCTCAAGGAAGTGAATTTCTCACATAACAGCTCAGGAGTCTTAGCAAGCATTCCACAGCAACCCAATAGAGTGCTTCAAACCCAACCATGGAAATCCTAGAATATCACTTCCATTGCAGTCTAACAGCCAAGAAAAAGGTCTGCCCAGATCCAAGTAAGGAAAACTTGACTGCACCTCTCAGTGGGAGAAGTAATGGAAAGACTGCAGCCATTATCAATCCACTAGGAATACGGTTCAGACGAGGAAGAAGAAGCCAACGAACACGCTCAGAGCCAATGACAAAGTCTAGCCTCCAGGTTAAAATATCAGGGAATAAATGTGCACTCTATGTTTAAAGTAACATAAAATATTTAAGACACAGAAGCCTCATTTTTACAACTGATTTCCTCCATTGTTTCTCTTTATTTTGACCACCCTTTGACTCCATTAAATAGAAGATGAACTTGTGCACTAAAAGTGAGGGAAGAAGGGGTTGGGCATTTAGCACAGTGGAAGAGTACTTGCCTGGTAAGTGGAAGGCCCTGAGTTCAATCCTCAGCTCTGGAAAAAAAAAAAGCAAAAACAAAAGCAAAACAAAAAGAAAAAGGAAATCCTTCAAGAAATTAGACCCAGGCCAACTCCTTATTTGTCTTAAGGAATCAAAACACAGAATGTGTTTAATAATTTAACACACATTTTTTTAAAATCCTGAGTACTCACTGTTTTTTCTAAGAGCTTCCTCTCCTGCCTTGGCCCTGGGGTCTGCATTGTAAATCTGGTTTCTACGACTAACTGGCCTTTGCCATGGTCACTGTCACCTCTTCCCTCCACAGTAACCCATGCTGAACCTGCCATTTTGCAAGGCTCACGTCAGCCCCATTCCTCACAGAGATCCTGTTCCCTTTCTCTGCCTGCTTCTAACGTAAGCTGAGTAATGTTCCTTGCTCTTCAAGTTCAAGGAAAATCAAGGTTTTCCTTACTCAAACTTCAGTACCCACCATCTACCAGACCCTCTCCTAAAGCCATTATTGTTCAGGCCCCTGACAGTTTTCCTAAAGATCTGAACCAAATATTATCAGTCTCTGGTGTCCTATAGATCCTGTCAGTGCCCCATCAGATCCTGCATCTCAGCAATTTCAGCATCCTTTGTTGCCATGGTAACCATACGTGGGCTTTCCTGAACTCTTCCTCATGCCCAGGGGCCTAGTCTAATAGTCTAACAAACCAGAACCTCCACTTTTCAACTCTTTCCCTATGATGTCTTTTCCAGCTCACTTTACACATGGGTGTGCTACTTTTTCCTCTCAATCCCAACCTTCCTTTTGCCTGGCCTCTGTGCAGTCCCTCTGCCCATAGCTCTTATAACAACATTTAGACTGCCTTTACTTGCTACTCCTGGTGTCTACCCCCTCCCCCACAAAAATGCACCCCTTGTGAGAGCAGAACTATGGTTTATGCATGTGGATATTTTTCTTCCATGTAGATAACAGGAATGGGCTTGCTCCAAAAATTAAAATATCTAAAAAGGCCTATAAATAATGCCAGGCACTGGACTCGGTGTTTTACAATTTGTTAGCTCACTTCATTATCATTATTACCTCTTCTTGGGTCTATTTGTAACAAAATTCCAGCAAAAAAGAAAAGAATTGGATGCCATACCTAGTTCATTATAATGGAATTTGGCATCTGTACAAACACAGCTTACAATGAAAATAAAAGACTAAGCGTCATCAAGTGGGGACAATGGCCACCATTGCTTGGCAGGTAGCTCAGGCTCCAGTCTGAGAAAGCCGAGCAGACAGGCCCAGCCCTGGGAAGCAGCCATTGGGAGGGAGCGAGGGAGGGAGGGAGAGAAGGGAAGGGAAGCTAAGTGTCCTGCTTTGGAAAAGGGAAATCCTGTAGAAATTGTGTAGAACGAAGTCTTGGAAGTGATGATCCGAAGTCCCACACCCTCACAAAAGTCAGACTTCAATTATTTTATGTGTTTACAAAATTGCAGCCAGTGAGGGAAAGAAAAGGCCACAGAAATGTGTTCTTGGCTTCAGCCACACAACTGAGCCCCAAACCACGATCTTAACGTTTGTTTACTGTTGAAAAGAAGATTCCAAAAGAGACCATAAGGCCCTGACATGTCTAGGGGCTGGAGGGGTGCAGGGGGGGTGGGGGGAGGTGTGGGGAGAAATAGGAGGGGGAAGTGAAGGGAGGGGGGAAGTTGGGGGACCCGAGGAGGAGGGAGCAGGGAAGGGGGGGTAGATGTGCTCCCTGGCCCAGCAGCCAGGCTGGAAGGCTGGAATGTTTGCCAGCACCCTGCTCTGGTACACTCTGTCCCTGCCCAAATCTACTGCTGTAATTAGCTTTGCTCATTAGTTTCAAGTAAATAATGTCCTTGTCACAGCTGGGATCCTTTATCAGAACAGTGGACATTGGGGTTTGCAGAAGCAAACGTGTTTCTTTTCCCTTGGAATCCCCTAAAACACAAAGCCATGACCTAGATTGCTGAATGAGGCTGGAAAACTTCCAAAGATATTCAACAATGCAAAGAAGAGCGCTGCCCAAAAGGTGGAAGAGCAGATCTTAAACATAAACAGACAACAACATAAACAAAAACCTTCTGAAATGGATATAGTGTTTCCCCTCCATTCACTTTAATGGTTCCAATCATCAGAATGCCACTAAGTATCTGTTGAGTACAGATACCGAGGTCAACCCTACCCAGGTGCTCAATGAGAGAGAGACTAATCAACAAACTCATCACATTCATCCACTAATAATGCTATTGAATTTAAAAAAAAAAAAAAAAAACATGCATTGGAAGGGCACTGGACCCTGCCTGGGTCTCTAGGGAAGTCATCTTGGAGCTGTGACTTGGGCTCAGATTTGAAAATAAAGAACAGTGACCAGAATGTCTCTACAAGAAGGCTCTCAGAAAGAAGTCACGAATCCAATTTTGAGATGGTCCAAACTACAGGCAAAATGAATTTCCTTAATCTTTTGTCCTGTGGTATCCTATCACTGTGGCTCAGTTATTTTTCTTTTTTGTTTTTATTTTTAATGCTGGTACTAGGGTTTGAATTATCCCTCAGCTTTTTTTATTCAAGGCTTGTGTCCTATCTACCACTTGAGCCATAGCTCCACTTCTGGGTTTTTTTGGGGTTTTTTTTGCTAGTTAATTGCAGATCCGAATCTCACAGACTTTCCTGCTGAGATTGGCTTTGAACTGCAATCCTCAGTTTCAGCCCCCAAAGTAGCTAGGATTGCAGGTGTGAGCCACCAGCACCTGGCACGCTATATGTCCATTTAAAAGGGGGGGAGGGGATACAGGAAAGAGCAGATCTGCCTTTGGATGATGTGTGGGTTAGGCTGAGAAGAGGGTGGGGCTAGAATGATGGGGCGGCCCCCCCCCCCAGCATCAGGAAGCGCCCTGTGTTACCAGGGCGACCCCACAGGTGCCCTTATAGCTCTGACTCTTCCTAAGGATGGCCAGATACACCTGCAGCACCTTAGTCACTGCAGCTGAAAGCTCCCAAACAGGTCTAAGCCAGAGCTCAACACTAAACATCACTCTCTTTTCAATGTGGTGGGTCCTTGCTGTGAAATGTAGCACAGAGCTGCCCAGCAGGAGAAAAGAGACAGGAATATTTCAAGTGCAAAGTAAATAGGTTTTCTGGTCGATTGGCTAGGATGGATAAAACAGGGGAAAAATAAATAGAGCAAAAAAAAAAAAAAAATTAGTTGCGTGGTGGTTAAGATCGCCCACACCGAGGGTGAGGGCATGGCTGAAGTGATCGGGCAAATGGAGGCCATGAGCTTAATACCAATGCCACCATTACCACTAAGGAACATGAGCTTCAGAACCAACGAGTCCTGGAGTTCTGGGCTTAGAATGTAGCCCTACTACATCCGGGCTGCGAAGCCTGATCTCCCTGAACTCCCTCATCTACAAAGTAAGCGAAGCAGTAGTCCCTTTCCTCAGTGGGTCCTTAGGAGAATTCAATACAGTAATAAATACAACCACTTTGTGAACACAGTAATTATCCAATAAGTATTAGCCATGATTCTTCTTGCCCTTTTATGTCCCTCCTATCAACTTATAGGGTGCCCAGATCCACCCAGATCCATCTGGACCATTCCCTTCATTAGATTATTCTGGAGTTAGTAGGTTAGTAGGTTACCTTTAAAAACCAGGAACATGAAAAACATACTTTCATTAGCAAAGTAGAGTTCCTGGGAAAGATGGAGTCCATAGTCAAACAACACTGTTGCCCTGCAAGCAGATTCTCCTGCAATGTCAGACAGAAGGGATCTGTTTAATGGGGCTTTGCTTTATTGGTCCTCAGTTAATGGGCTTATTTAGGGCTATCATGTCACAGATGATACCGGCTGCACCTCAGCATCCCCGGGGATGGGGGAAATAAAGTAGAGCTGAGCAGGTCTTCTCTATTTGTTCATTTACACCAACTCAGGTCAGCTGTCACTTGTTCTTTGCATCATAACTCCACGTTTAAAGTTCTGCTTTAGAAACCATTGTCCTAGCCAGGAAGAGCAGAGGCAAGATCCAAAGGGACTGCCTCTTGACAATGAAATGGATAGTCTCCATCCATAACTGTGATCTCAATCAGCACAGTATCCTTTGCTTGCCACTGTGTGAGGGCTCAGCAGCTGAAAAAGAACTCCTGTCTCAGGCCTGTCTGGGAGAAGGGCAAGCCAAGGTTGACATTCCTACATTACAGAAGAGAAAACAACGGTGCCTGTGCCATTCCATTCAACTAGACTTGGAAAGAAGCAATTCCTTGTTTGTCCCTCAGAGTTCTCACTGTCATTCAAGAAGTCACTATTGCCACGTGTAGGAAAATGCTGCTCATTCTTTAACCTTTGGAACAGAGCAGATACATTTCTAGGAGGTGGGCTGGAGTTGGGCACAGGCTATGGCCCCATATCCCTAATCCTCAGAAATGCCAAGATCTCTCATTCAAGGAAACAATTTTGTAACTTGTGTCATCACACTCCAAATTCAGCTGTTATCTTAACTAGAAACATTCAGTCAGGTGGCCAAGACTGAGCAAAGGGGAAGCTGGGGAACTTATAGACTTTCCATGATTCTCCATGGAAAACTGTCTGGATTGTTTCAGCTAGTCTGCTGGAGGTCCTCTACTCTCTTAAATGGTCCAGATCCTTTCCCCTGTGAGCTTTCTTCATATCTCCTCTCCCTGCTTCTCTCTCAGTTCTCTGTCTCTGTCTCTCTCTCATTGGCATCTGTCATTCAGCACCTATAAGAATTATACTTGAGGGGCTGGGAAGGTGGCTCAGTGGTAGTGCTCGTCTTGCATGCATGAAGTCCTGGAGTCAATCCTTCAGCACCACATAAGCAGAAAAAACCAGAAGTGGCGCTGTGGCTCAAATGGTAGAGCGCTAGCCTTGAGCTGAAGAGCTGAGGGACAGCGCCCAGGCCCAGAGTTCAGGCCCCATGACCAACCAAAAAAAGAGAATTATACTTGAATTAGGATTCAACGACCTCAAGACTCTGCTCTCAGCCAAAATGTGGGACTAGAAACACCTGAAGAACAATTACATTCTAAAAGGGTGACTAATGAAATGCTGT
Source organism: Dipodomys spectabilis (assembly GCF_019054845.1). Lineage (NCBI taxonomy): Eukaryota > Metazoa > Chordata > Mammalia > Rodentia > Heteromyidae > Dipodomys > Dipodomys spectabilis. Next base: position 987,995 of record NW_024871196.1, on the reverse strand, counting down.
GTTGCTCAGGAATACTCATCCTTTCTTTTAAGAAGAAGCAGCTCATTAACCCGAAGACCTGGCGGGCCTTGGAGAAGCCCTTTACAACCACAGGCTCCGGCATCACCCTGGCACAATGGTGGTAAATTTCCCTTCTCCTCTGTCCAATATGGTCAGCCTAAGGTCACCCTTTTTTTGTTTTTCCTCTGAAATCAAAATCTCCTCATCCAGCTGCTCGGAAGAGAGAACAAAGCTGCCAACTGATTATTATTCCAGAACAAAGCAGACCATTTATTTTAGCAGGTTCAGAGCCATTATCTCCCCAGGACACAAGCTACAGGCTGTGCTGGCTCCATCTACCCACCTTTCCTTCTGTCCTCAGTCTTTAAAGAGTGTGTTGTTCTTCTCACTGCAGCAAGACAAAGGGGCAGCAGAGGGAGAGAGAACGAGAGAGAGAGAGAGAGAGAGAACAAGAGAGAGAGAGAGAAAGAGAAGCTGCAGCACAGAACTAGGAAAGCTTCGGTCTCCTTTCTTTGCTGCCAGGCTTCCCAAAGGCATTGGGACTTTCTGTCCCTTGTAGAAAGCCCAGGTGGATAAGAGAAAACATGGCAGCTATCTTCCACTTAAAAAAGAGGCAGCACCACATCAAGTTTACTTCCACCAAGGATTTGGGCTTCTTTCCTGCTGAACGTTTGTAAGAACTGCCAGGCAAAAATGCAAGAAAGACATCCTGTTGAATTTTAATTTCAGATGAATAGTGAAGAAATTTTATTATATCCTAAATACTGTGTAGGATATGCTCAGGAGGCCAGAAAGATTATTCACTGTAATTGCAAAGGAAGATGTAAAGGAAGATGTAATTTTATTTTAACATTTTCTTTTTATGATTTATTTAATTGCTTTTTTTGTTTACGTGGTAGGGAGGAATCAAATCCAGGGACTCACGCATGCTAGGCAAGCCCTCTACCACTAAGCCACAATCCTATTTCCTGTCCTTTTGAGTTAATTAACCAGTAAAGCCCATGAAAAGTGGGTGAATACAGTCATAAAGTTTAATGTATATATGGTATATATGTACTTTAGGAGATGGGTGGGGTTGGGAGAGATTCAAGGATGATGGAAGGGGTGGTACTGATCAAGCTGCACTGAGCTCATAAATTAACAAGTTGAACCAAAATCCCATTTTACAACCGCTTAAAGATTAATAATAATAAGTCAGCCTTTTCAATTAATTCCCCATAAGAGCTGTCCAACCAATGACTTCTATTTTCTCCCTCACTTAGTCTCTTCTACTTTTATTCTGCCTAAAGAAACCCCATTCTTTCAAAATTCACCAGGACTTGTATCTTTATAAGAATATGAATTGTATTTTCATGGGTTTCATTGTGATATTTTCATCCATGCATATAACACACTTTAATAGTATCCCCACACACACATATACACATTCAGCTCTCTCATTTTCTCCTTTCTGCTCTTTGTCCTCTTTTTAATCCCTAATGAGACTTGTCTTTTATCATCACCTAGTACAGAAGTTCCTCCAAAGGCACCTAGTACTCTTATTTTAAAAAAAAGAAGAAGAAGACACTACCCTTAGCCAGGCACCGGTGGCTCATACCTGTAATCCTAGCTACTCAGGAGGCTGAGATCTGAGGATCGTGTTTCAACGCCAGCCCAACAGGAAAGTCTGTGGAACTCGTATCTCCAATAAACCACCAGAAAACCAGAAGTGGCGCTGTAGCTCAAGTGGTAGAGCACTAGCCTTGAGCTGCAGAGCTGAGGGGCAGCACCCAGGCCCAGAGTTCAAGACCCATGACTGACAAAAAAGAAGAAGAAGCAACAGCTACCCTCTTAAGTACTTTATCATTTGGAAAAAAAAAACAGGAAAAGAATTGCCTAGCCACTTCTTCAAAGTCAACATTGGTGAATATTTCTGGGATTAAGAAAAACAATACAATCAGATTCTGTGCTGGAGATGTTTCCTTTTATATCTTACTTGTGACTTTTTTCCAGTGCCAAAACTTCATAGCTCTTTGACAAATATTCTCCCCTGGCTTTCATAGTTGCTAATGGTTGTATTCAAGGGCTTTTTTTTTTTTTTCTAACTGTGAGAATCTCCAGGCTTAACATTCCAGAAGGCTGGTGGTATCCTCACTGAGAAAAATCTCTTCCACAGATTATGTATTTCTATTGTTTTGTAAGAATGAAAGAAAGCCACCTATTTAAGTTGGCAATAAGCAGAAAGGAGCTCAAGATGAAGCCTGTGGACCTGTGCCTGTGGAGGGATCAAGCAGATGAACACGGTCATCCTGTCCCCCAGGCAGAGGTCATGCAAGCCATTCTCCTGGCCCTCTTGCCAGACTATACCAGGCTAATATTTAATACAATCCTAGATAATCAGCAAATGGACATTTAGCTTCTTGGGGTCTCCCAGTTACCAAATTCATTCATTCATCCAAAGCTTCCCATTGTATTTCTCACACACCAGATACAACGCAAGACATAGGAAACAAAAAGACCCATAAAATCTGTCTGTCCTTTCAAAGAATTACAGACTAGCTGGTGGCTCACTCCTGTAATCCTAGCTGCTCAGAAGGCTGAGATCTGAGGACTGCAGTTCAAAGCCAGCCCGGGCAGGAAAGTCCATGAGACTCTTTTTTTTTTTTTTTAATTTAATTTAATTTAATTTGTGAACATACTGTACAGAGGGGTTACAATTACATGGGCAGGATAATGCGTACATTTCTTACCAAGCATTGCAGCCTCCTCCTTTGTTTACCCTTCACCTCCCTTCCCAGCCTCCCCCCCCCCAATCCCAATCCTTCTCCTTCCCCCCCCTCCATGAGACTCTTATCCCCAATAAACCACCAGAAAACCAGAAGTGGTCTGTGGCTCAAGTGGTAGAGTGCTTGCCTTGAGCTGAAGAGCTGAGGGACAGCACCCAGGCCCAGAGTTCAAGCTCCATGACTGACAGAGAGAGAGAGAGAGAGAGATTACAAACGATGAACAACACAGATCTACAAACAAGTGTGTCCAATGTATTTCTGAGTGCTGAACTAGAAGAGCTGGCTCTGTGTCTGGTCTCAACCTAGACAACTTTGCCACACAGGGAATATTCAACATTTTGGTTGTCATAACTTGGGTAAGGGCTCTTACCGGTATCTAGTGGGTAGACGAAAGGCATACTGCTAAACACACCCCAGTGCTTAGACCCCACCCCAATAAGAAGTTATCCAATCCAAAATGGTGGTACCAAGCCTGAGAAATCCTGGTCTCAGGGTATACGCTGGGCTGTGGTTAGGAGTTTGGGCACTCCTGTTTTTCCCCTGGTTCTGTGGTTACCTGACTTTGTCCCTAATCCAGTTACTTCACTTCCCACAGTGTTAGTTTCCTCATCTATAGCATAGGGTCAGAATCTCTGAGCTCTAAATCCCTGCTAGTGGAAACTCTATGGTTTTATTGGACCATTGTTTGTGTTCCTCTGAACTCTGCTCCCAACAGGAATGCAGTGGCAGAAGATTGTTGACTCTGCTTCAGGCCAGGGAGATAACTAGTTTCCTGTGATGCTCTGAAGAGTAAATCAGAGAGCACATTTGACCTCTGCCCAAGTACCCTGACTTAGGACTTTTTTTTTTTAATCAGAGCCCTGAGTTTTCCCATCAGCAAACAAGAGCCACTTAGCTTGTCTGTTTCCCTGGGTCTGCAGGGAAGGTTTGAGGGAAAGAAACAAGATGGAAAATTACCCTGATGCTGTTCCAATGACCAGGTCCAACCACAAATGCCACTTTTCTCCCTTTGGGGGCCGGAGGGAATGACAGGCTAGGAGAAGCCCTGCTGCCCACCACTCATGGTGAAGGGCAGAGGGCTTGGTGGGGAGAGTAGTGTCTTTATGTGTCTGTGGACCATGTGGCGGGGGAGGACTTCTGTCATTTGTCTCTCTCAGGACAAGTTAGACTGGGATTCTTGACCACCCTTGAGACTCTGGGGGCTGGGTGTGAATTCGATACCCTGAGATTCATTCTCACTTCCTGTCTGTCTTGTGGCTTTAAATCCAATCACAAAACAGAAAGAGCCTTTATAAGCAGGCTGAAAGACAAAATGTCCTTCAGAACATGGGGAAGTCTGGGCTGGAGGAGGGGATGCAGAGCTTGTGAAGAACATTGGGCCTCTTCAATGAAGCAGCACCAGAGAGGAGGAGGGAGCGGAGTGAGGGCAATGCTGGTTTGGGCTGTACCCCTAGATTCCTTCTCCCAGCAGAACAGCAGCCAAGGCTTCAAGTGGAACACCATTGTGGCCTCTCCTGTGCCAGTCGAGAGCTAGCTGATATAGCTAAGCGGGTGAGCTTTAGTTTGAGGAAAACAAAAGTCCTGATGCATAAAGTAACATGCCTGAGCTACTTAAACCACTGGACAGAAAGAGACTTGTTGTCAATGGAACTTCCTGTCAACATTGCTACACTGGACTTAGGAACAATAAATGTTTTCAAGTCAATTTGCCATTTATTGAGCACTTCCCATGCACTGTTTGAGAGGTTTATGTTTTATTTGGAGGGTTACAATTTATACACCGTAAAGTATATAATTCAAAGATTTGTATATGCATGCACACTAAAGCAGCATGCACCCAGATCAAAACAGGTGACATTCTCATTATTCTAGAAAATCCTATAAAACCTTGTTTCAAGAAATAACTAGTAGCCAGACGCCTGTGGCTCACACCTGCAATCCCAGCTATTCAGGAGGCTGAGATCTGAGGATCGAGGTTCAAAGCCAGCCTGGGCAGGAAAGTCTGTGAGACTCTTATCTCCAATAAACTACTAGAAAACCTGAAGTGGAGCTGTGGCTCAAGCGGTAGAGCGCTCGCCTTGAGCTGAAGAGCGCAGGGACAGTGCCCAGGCCCAGGTTCAAGCCCCACAACAGAAAGAAAGAAAGAAAGAAAGAAAGAAAGAAAGAAAGAAAGAAAGAAAGAAAGAAAGAAAGAAAGAAAGAAAGAAAGAAAGAAAGAAAGAAAGAAAGAAAGGAAGGAAGGAAGAAAGAAAGGAAGGAAGGAAGGAAGGAAGGAAGGAAGGAAGGAAGGAAGGAAGGAAGGAAGGAAGGAAGGAAGGAAGGAAGGAAGGGAGAGAGAGAAAGAGAGAAAGAAAGAGAGAGAAAGAGAGAAAGAAAGAGAGAGAGAAAGAAAGAAAGAGAGAACAAATGAACTAACTGGTTTCTCTACTTCTATCATGGCAATTTGGTTTATAGCAATTCTTCAACTTCATATATCACCAGCTTCACCTTCTTTCATTCAAGATCAGATAGTCTAGACTCACAGTTGTTGTGCCTATAATTTGCCTATAATTTGTGTAGATTATACCATATTTTCTTTGTCCATTTCCTAATGATGGAAATTTGAGTTGTCTGGGGTTTAGTCTGCACATTTAGACAAGAAGGATAGTTTGTTGTTCACAAAGCATGTGCCTATTTTAATTCCTCTCCAAATATATTCTAATGTAAGTTATGTTCCTAAGGTCCCAGAAGACACCCTCAAAATCCCTTTCTCTCCTCTCCTCTGCCTACCTACACCCTGCTGTTCCATTCCTCCTTGCATGTATGTTACAGCAATGTCTTCTCTGGTCTGTGCATGGGGGATGGAGTATGGACATCTCCATAAGAAAAAGAGTCAATCTATGTCCCTACAAATTCTCCAGCAAGGACACCTTTTAATTCAAGTACCAGAAACATACTCATCTCTCTTTATTAGAGGACATCTGTGCCCAAACCAAAACAAAACGTTCTCCTGATCTACTCATCAGAAATAGTTCAGCTAACATTCCTGGCATGGTTTGGACATGGGCTTTCCCTGTGAAAGTCATGCTTTGATTTGGTCCAAGTGAAACGATGTTGAAAGGCGTACAATGTACCTTGACCCTTCCAATCACTCCACACCTTCCCACAATGCCTCTGTGAATTCCCACAATGCCTCCTCACAAAATCCCACAACTGTTGTCAGAGCAGAAAAATAACTAAGTTTACCTTTTTACCTCTGTGAAAATCAACAGTAGTCCCTCTCTCTAAAGGTATGTGGTAAAAAGCAAGACCCACAGTGGAACTATTAACCAACACTCCCTCTCAAGCATTCTACCAGAACAATGTTCAGACGCTTCAGTGAATTCTTACCACTCACTCTTCTTTTCTCCTTTGTCTCATGGCTAATCCTGTCTCTGATGGGTCCTAGGGAGTATAAAGTGCAGTGTACAACCTACAACCCTCAAAGGGAGGCATCTATGTAAAATTTAGAAGGATCTTTTAGACTCTTTCTGTGTGTGCAAAGAACAATCATCTGAATAGCATACGTCATACACACATTCTCTCTCTCTCTCCCCCTCTCTTCCTCTCTCTCTCTCTCTCTCTCTCTCTCTCTCTCTCTCTATCTATCTATCTCTCTCCTCTGTGTATATACATTTTGCCTTAAGGTTTATTCCATAAATAACTGGGCAAGTTAGCTCAAGCCTATAATCCTAGGCCCTTAGGGGGCTGAGATCAGGAGGATCATGGTTCAAGGCCAGCCTGAGCAAATAGTTTGTGAGACATCGCCCCCCCCCCCCATCTGAACAGAAAAAAAAAAACTGAGCATGGTGATGTGTGTCTACCATTTCCTTTATAGGAGGTAGAATAAATTAAGACAATTATAGGAAATTTGCCTAGACTGGCACAGGCCACAATAACAACAAACAACCAAGATTCAATCTCAGAAATAACTGAGCAGGGACAGCACTAGCCTTGAGCAAAAAAGCACAGGGAGAGCACCCAGGCCCTGAGTTGAAGCCTCAGGACCAGCACAACTAATAATAATAACAACAATAACAACCACAACCAAAGCGAAAAGAACTTGAGGCATGATTTAGTGGTAGAGTGTTTAACCTAACAAACTCCAGGCTCTGAATTCAAATCCTGGCACTACCAAAAAGAATGACTACTCATTAAATAGCCATAAGGGCTGAATTCCCACAGATAGGAATCGCTACCAGGGTGGCACCTCATATCTTACACAGGTATCAGCCAAACACCCACGGAGGTCCTTTCCTGCTCACATCCCAGGCTGCAAACTGCACTGGAGACCCACAAATCCCACCACGTTCACCTGCTGCTCCTCCAATGCCATTCTTCCTTCCCATTTTCTAATTAGTCCCTTCTCCAGAATGTGTTCTCCTCCTTTTGTTTCACCAGAAAACAGAAGATGACAACCACATGGAAATGCTGCTTCTTTTTTTTTTTTAATTTAATTTTATTTGTGAACATACTATACAGAGGGGTTACAATTACATGGGCAGGATAATGCATACATTTCTTACCAAGCATTGCAGCCTCCTCCTTTGGTTTACCCTTCACCTCCCTTCCCAGCCTCCCCCCTCCCCCCCAATCCCAATCCTTCTCCTTCCCCTCCCCCGCCCCCCCATCCCCCGCACCTATGTTGTAAAGCTCGTTTTGGACATGACAACTTGTACTTCTCATTGTTGCAACAGGTCCACCTGTATCCTTAAACAACTGGTTTTTCCCCATCTCCTCCACAAGTTATACTGACATCAAATATAGTGAAAGCAGGGGTTATACTGTGGGGGAGGGACATACAAAGCAACAAAAAGATAATCTTATAAATGCATTAGAAACACATGCATGAAAGAAAAAAAAACATTAAAATACATATCTAAGGGTTCATTTTCCTGACATCACATTATCTGACCTTTTCCGCTTGACTCATACATATACTAGGTATTGCAAATAAGGGAAACCATGGGACCTATGTTTCTTTGGGCCTGGCTTACTTCACTTAATATAATTTTTTCCAAGTTTTTCCATTTCCTAACAAATGGGGCAATGTCATTCTTTCTGATGGAGGCATAGAATTCCATTGTGTATATATACCACATTTTCTTGATCCATTCATCTACTGAGGGGCATCTGGGTTGGTTCCAGATCTTAGCTATGGTAAATAATGCTGCAATAAACATTGTTGTGCTGGTAGCTTTAGTGTGGTCTTGTTTGTAAACATTTGGGTAAATGCCCAAAAGTGGGATTGCTGGGTCATAGGGGAGTTCTATGTGAAGTCTTTTGAGGAACCTCCATACTGCTTTCCAAAGTGGTTGAACAAGTTTACATTCCCACCAACAATGAAGTAAGGTTCCTTTCTGTCCACATCCCCTCCAGGAGATGCTGCTTCTAAAGAGCCTTTGCTCGAGCCCTTCAGATGCCTGCACCTCCCCCTTCGATACTGGGGTCCGCTCAGACTACCCACCCATGCCCAACAGACCTGGACCCCTCAGCTGGCCCAATGCACCACTGTTCTTCCCTCCCGTGGGGACTCACCAGCCCCTCCCGCTCTCCACACACGGGGGGGGGGGGGGCTGTTCTGGGCTCCTAATGAGAGAGCAAGAATCCGGATGCCGTGGCCACTCAGCATCACCACACGCAGGACTGGGGCTTGTCAGTTCTCTGACTCAGTTCTTTCCCTCAGCTTGTCTCACCCTTATCTGAAAGCAACAATGCCCTATAATCAGCTCAAGACAGCCTCATGCTACCTCCAGTCAGTGCCAGGCAGGCCGGGGCGCCGGAGCCACCGTCCAAACACTGGGGTAATTTTATGAGCTCTCCCCACCCTCCTCCTACCTCACATTCTTTTAGAAACAATTTTTCCCCCAGCACTTCTACATTCAGAGGGAAAGAAAGAAAATATCTTACATTTTGATTGTAGATTTAAAATAATAAGCTAGTTGTCAGTTATCTCCCCAAAGTCAGATTCAGAAATGAATCTAGTCCTAGACTGGATTTGAATTTTAAGAACAAATCTAAAAGAGCTTTAAGAAAGGGTAGGCTAATTCAGCAGCAATACTCAGTAGACACTGTGTTGGAAATGAACTATACAATTTGAGGGGGAGGAGGGTCAGGAGGGAAGAAAAACTGGGAGAAAATGAGGGGAGGTATGACACTGTTCAAAAGGAAATGTACACTGGGTACCGGTGACTCACGCCTGTAATCCTAGCTACTCAGGAGGCTGAGATCTGTGGATCATGGTTCAAAGCCAGCCTGGGCAGAAAACTTCATGAGACTCTTATCTCTAATAAACCACCAGAAAACCTGAAGCGGTGCTGTGGCTCAAACGGTAGAGTGTTCACCTTGAGCTGAAGAGCACAGGGACAGTGCCCAGGCCCAGAGTTCAAGCCCCGTGACCAACAAAAAAAAGGGGAAAAAAAAGAAAGAAAGAAAAGAAAAAAAATGTACTCATTACCTGACTTATGTAACTGTAACCTGTCTCCTGTCTGTACATCACCTCTACAATACTCTTAATAAATAAAAAAAGAGCTTTAAGGTTTTTTTTATTTTTTTATTTTTATTTTTTTTGTCTATCGGGGGCTTGAACTCTGGGCCTGGGTGCTGTCCCTCAGCTCTTCAGCTCAAGGCTAGCACTCTACCACTTGAGTCACAGCACCACTTCTGGTTTTCTGGTGGTTAATTGGAGATAAGAGTCTCACAGACTTTCCTGCCCAGGCTGCCTTTGAACCAAAGATCCTCAAATCTCAGCCTGCTGAGTAGCTAGGGCTACAGGCGTGAGCCACCAATGCCTGGCTTTAAGGTATTTTTTGAAAGGGGGTGGAGGGAGAGAATGCAGTAATAATATTCAATGCATACCCAATTAAACTAGGGGAAATTGGGCTTGGGGTGGGAGGATGGGGAGAATGATGGAAGGGGTGACATCAATCAAAATGCATTGTACTCCTAAGCTGATCTGTTGAACAGTAACTCCTCTGTAGAACTACACAAAGATAATAAAAATACATAATTTTTAGACAAAAGAAAATCCACCCGAAGTGACAGGGAGGTGAATTTGCTAAGCTGTGGTTATTGGCATTGTGCTGTGAAGTCAGGAAATTCTCTGCATAGCTAGCCTGTCTTCCAAGCCCACAGAGAGCAGAAGACTCCCCACTCTTTCCTGAAGATCTCGATTAGGTTCCCCATCCTGCTTCCCACTGACTCTGACCACGTTCATGTCCATTCCTCAGATCCCTTCTCAGTCCAAGTTCAGGGGAGAAGATGGGATTCAACCAGCAGAGACACTAATTCCTCCCTCCTAATGTCTCCACAATGTCTTCTCTTGTGTAAACCAGCCATAGAGCAGGTAAGATGCCAACTCCAGGGAACTTTCCCCTCTAGGATATTTTTCCTGGATTACCACTCCTACATTTCTGACCTCAGACCCTCCCCTTTACACACACTCGTGCACGTGATATATTAGTCAGGGTAGGCTAACTGCCATAACAAGCATCCCCAACATCTCAGTAAATTAAGTTATGTGTCTCTTGCAGCTGATGTCTGCTACTCTTGCCTAATAGTACCATGGTTTTATTGGGGGACTTTTTTCTAAATTATATTCTTTGCCTTCTAGGGCATAATCTTTTTTTTTGGGGGGGGGGGGTCCGGTTGTTGGGCCTGAACTCTGGGCCTGGGTGCTGTCCCTCAGCTCTTCAGCTCAAGGCTAATGCTCTACCACTTGAATCACAGCGCCACTTCTGGCTTTTTTTTTTCTTTTTGCTTATGTGGTGCTGGAGAATCAAACCCAGGGCCTCTGGCATGCAAGGCAAGCTCTCTACCACTGAGCCACCTTCCCAGCCCTAGGGCATAATCTTGAAGGACCTGGGACTCATATGTCTTTACAGAACTGAATTGACCCTCTTTACAGCTTACAGGATAAAAAAAAAAAAAACCTGAAGCAGGTTGTCAAGTATGTTTGTTTGAACCCTCAAGAGTTAGCAATAATTGGAAATCTAGTCTATATTTTCCAAAGCTTGATTAATGCCTTTGGCTTTATAATGGTCCAAGATACCTGTGTTCTCACTACTGTATAGATAGGGATGAGAGGAAAAGAAGCAAAAGAAAATGAGAAGGCTTGGGTGGGGTCAAGGTGACTTTGTGATTTCGTCTTGCCTGGTTATTGCCAGCAATAATGCCAGGCTTTTAGCTGGAGAGAACTTCTGTATCCTTGGGTCTTCAGGGGAATAGGCCGAGAGCTGCCGACAAGCCAGCTACTTCATGATCTTGCTAGGTTGTGCTCAGTCAAACAAGAAAGCTATGCCAAAGGTCTGAACCCCTTCTCCCCCCAAGGATTGATTCTTCAGTAACTTACTGACCCAGAATGTTATTTCTTTCCTGCTTCAAATGGGTCCCTCAGATATCTAACTATCCATCCATCTAGCCTTCTATCTCAAACTTCTTAGTAACTGCCCATTTCTACAACAGACTATCACTGGAGCCATCCTGATGCTTAACTCCCACGAGAGTTCCTGAGGTTTGAACCTTCCTAACTCTGAACCTCAGAGGGAATGTAAATACATGTGGAGATTGCACTGATATTATTCACTGACTGCTCCATTTTCCCATTCCATGGGAGAGTTATACATCATATCCCTGTTCCAATGTACTCAGGACTTTTCCTTATGACTTCTTTTAGTCAATTAACTGTGGAAGGTTGTGGAACCTATATGCAGTGGAATTCTACACAGCCATTAGAAAGAATAATATTATGTCACTTACAGGGAAATGGATGGACCTAGAACAAATCATTTAAGTAAAGTAAGCCAAGCTCAAAGAGATAAATGGCACGTTTGCTCTCCTGTTTAGAAGCTAGATCTCCAACACCAGGACATAATAATAAATTATATAGCTCTCTGGGCATTCACACACAGTGAGACCAAAGGAGGACAGTCTTAGGAAGAAAGGCACAATGCCTATGTGCATCTGAGCATACAAAATAATAGTTATCAAAATGAATTCTGAGCTGGGCGCTGGTGGCTCATGCCTGTAATCCTTGCTACTTAGGAGGCTGAGATCTGAGGATCGTGGTTCAAAGCCAGCCTGGGCAGGAAAGTCCATGAGACTCTTATCTCCAATAAACCACCAGAAAACCAGAAGTGGCGCTGTAGCTCAAGTGGTAGAGTGCTCGCTTTGAGCTGAAGAGTTCAGGGACAGTGCCCAGGCCTAGAGTTCAATCCCTATGGCCAACTAACTAAATAAATAAATAAATTCCAGAAAACAGAAATGAAATATTTTTCTTTTTTGCTGTTTTTGTTTTCTTTTTGTCATTTGTTCACTCATCTATCCTTGGGAGGGTAAAGGAGGCAAAAAATGGACAAAGGGTAAACAAATGCAGCAATGGTACTCACTGGATACTATGCTGAAAATGAACTATACAACCTGCAGGTATGATGTAACAGAAAATCTGGGAGAGAGAAGGGAAGGAATGACATTGTTCAAAAGGAAATGTGCTCTTGGACTTATGTAACTGTAACCCTTCTGTTTCCAGCATTTTCAAATAAATAAATGTGGAAGGAATAAGAATGAGGAACATGTCACTTCAGAGCAGAAATCTCAACAGCTGTATGTTTTTCAGAACTTTTTCTCCTCTGCCATAATGACCAAACTATGTTTTGTGTAGAAGCGAAGACCATTATCCTCCATCCCACAGAAAGGAAAGTCATGACCAACTTATGTGGTCTATAGCCCACAGATGAGAAAGAAAATCTTGATTATTGTTGTTGATGAAATGTTATTTGGTAATGCAACAGAACTTCATCTATCTTTACTAATAAAATTAATTTACAGCCCTTCCCTTCCAGAGGACTGTGGGATTCTTCGTGTAAATTAGCTTCACGTCTCCCTAGAACTTTCCATGCCCAAAGAGGATTCTCTAAGAAATTACTTTGCAACTTCTCCCGGCATCCTGCCTATTTTATACTGACTTTATGAGAGGAATCTTAATGTCTGTCCTGAGGTACCTTTTTGGCTGGGGTAAAGTTGTGTACTGTGTTTGAACATGAGGCGTTGCACTTGTTAGCAAAGTCCTCTACCATGCGGTAAGCCTCTTTTTGCTTTTCAGATAGAGTTTCGCATCTTTGTCCAGGGCTAGCCTCAGATATGATCCTCCTACCTCCACTTCCCACATAGCTGGGATTACAGACGCTTACTACCACACTTGGACCCTGTGGTATC